>NW_022204507.1:2687554-2869851 GCF_008831285.2 Nymphaea colorata | reverse complement strand
AAGAATATGTTCATGAAAAAAATATACTAAAAATGAAACTTAATAGTGCTTTTATAGTAACAAAAAATAAATGGCTCTCATAACATCCACATTTTGATAATAGAAAAATCAATATTTTTCATAAAAACGTGTTTATGTCAAAATAGATTTTGTAAATGTATTAGGGTGTTTATATTTATTTAAAAATATTTTTTAGATAAAAAAATATATATATATATATGTATATATAGTAGAAAAGGTAAATACATCTAAGCCAGAGGTTGTATTTTCATTACATTAAGCTTCTTCAAGCTGAAATTAGTATTATTATATATAAGATTTGTTTTTCGGAAACCACGAAAAGGTGAGTTATTTTTCCTGTAGTCCATATATCTTTGGAAGTTATTTCCAAAAGATTGCATCTCTTTTCTAATTTTCATACTAATTACGTTAAACATCCCACAAACATTGTGATATTTTATATTGAGACCTCACCAACATTTTATTGGTTTACATTGGATTGCTCATTAAAATTTAAAAGTAAATCCACTAGTACCATTAACTAGAATGCTGTTTATCTATGGTGAAAGATGCCAACAAAAATTCTTAAGTGCGTCCTTTCTAAAGGGTGAAAGACAATTCATAGCTGGGTTTTAGGAAAAACTAACCATAAAATTAACCGGAAGCAGATCTAAAATCAACAAAAAAAAAAACATGTATCCTTGTTGTGAAAAAAAAAAAAAGAATTAAGGGTCGTTATGCCATGTACCATCGTTTACATTGTATATATATTGGTATATACCTTTTACATTTTTTTTCCAACACCTAATTATTCGAAGACTTGATCTCTCTCTCTTTATATATGAACAACTGAACATGTGCTTTTCACAAGGATAAAAAGGAATATAGCAAGAAAAAACAATTTTATAACCGTCTTGTCCCAAAATAAAAATAAACTCTTTAATATTCGTAACTATTTAATGCATTGTTGAGAATTTAAGTTGCCCATGAATTTAAAAGATAAAAAGTAAAGCAGTATCCAAAATCGTTAGTTGACCCCCAATTACTAGTAGTCTTAATTAATAGTTGGAAAACCATGTTTAATATCAGACCTGGCACACATGTTCACAGTTTTGTTTTTTACCATTATGATGATTCTTCAACTTTTTGTTTGGAAAATTCCAGAGCCAGGTGCATATTTCGTATCTTAAATGTTATTGCTAAACTTATCTCTTTCTCTTTTTTTTTTAAATTCTTTTGGAGATTATGTGAGCAGTAACAATTTGAAAGAAGAGTTGTTGTACTTAAACCTTAAACACCAAAATTGTAGAATGAGATTCAAGTTGTTTTTAGAAAGCCCTGCCTGATGTATTGGTTGGAGAATTTAGAAGATATCATCATCTTAATTGCTTTCTTTTATTTTTTCTTATGTACTACCTTTTAGTGCTTCATCTTTTGAACCAATCGATCCTCATTTTATTGGCAGCGTTTCACTAAACCACATCTTTGACCTTCCTATTTATTTTATCTTTTATAAGCCATTTCAGAAAACAAACATTGTTATTTTAGAACACATACTTTTGAAATACATGTTCCTAGAAGACCATGTTGTTGTTTTAGTAACATGGTGTAATTATATCTATGTTCAATTGTTGGATTTAAAAAGCATCTCTAAACTTCATATTTTGAAGGACAAGAACATGGTTTTTTTCCTTTTCACTAATTGGCTACTTGAAAAGTCGCAAGGGATCATTCAATGGACATTAAGTGCATGTGCAATGTTGACAGAAAAAACTAAAGGTGTAACAATCCCAAATTTTTGATGCATTTTTTTTTTAAATATAGCACACAGAAGTAATTTTAAAAACATCCACAACTTCAAAATTATTAGGCATCATTACAAATTAGTAACGATAAGCCACCATCACTTGGGAAATAAATGGAATCAAGCCGACAAAGTCAAAGCTTAGTAAAAAAGTAAAATCAAGTCAACAAATCTAAAGCAAGTACAAAATTAAGATCAAGTCAACAAGAGCAAAGCTTAGTACAAAAGTAAAAGACACAAAATTTGTCAACATTTCTAAAGCTTCTGATACGTTTGGACCTATTTGGACCTCATGCAACCATCTTAGCAATGTAGCAACGACGTTACCAGTCTTCCTGTCTTCAAGGCCACCTTAAAAAAGAAGATGAGAGTGAGAGCTTGGGAAATTACATGGTTTATTCCAGCTAATAATAGGAAATACCGAAGTCAACACTTGCCCTCACTATTACATGAAATCAAGAGATTCAATACATGATTCCAGTAACAAATTTGTACATGCAACAACATTTATTAAATATATGCATGCACATATGCATGAAGCAATAACCATTATCCATTGGCATGCTTGCAGCTATATGGGAACTATCCAAGCAATGTCTCATGCATCATATCAAACTTATAGATCAGCGACTGACTTTCTATATTTAACCGGCCTTTAAAGGACAAGATGGAAAATATTTCCCCCAAAATATCATGGCAAGGGAAATAGGTCATGCCACAACTGTCATACTCAAAAGCACAAGGCAGATTCAGCTGCAGAAGGGCAACCATCTTCTCCTTGCTCATGAAACAAGAAGTAATGCAGCCTTGATCATTTGAACAATTTGAACGACATCATGGTCAGGCCAGATAAATCCTTTAGTATGATCAAGAATGCATATGTTTTCAATACATATAAAGAGTTCAAGTATTTGTTGATTCAAAGCAAACTAATGAATAAAACATGGCCATCATAGTCTCTCTATAATTCATATGTATCATTCCATTAATTAATGGTTCAGACTCTTTCAAAACTGAATTCAACTATATCTGTCATTTAGGAAATTTAGTCACAACAACATATATGTGCATGTGTATGCATAATTTAAAATAAATCAAGATCATTGAAATAATCCATGTCTAGGGTATTTCAAGTGTGCTTTATATTCTTAAAATATCTTTTATCTTAAAGTCAAATTTATAAAGATAAAACATGAGACAATAAGTCCAGACTCATTTAACTTATATAGGTCATACTAGGTTTGGTCCAGCCTTATCTTAAGTTTGGCTTAATGTGAGAGGAATCCAATCGTTGAACTTTCTTTTGCAGTAAATAAAAATCAGGAAGATATAGAAAAGTCAAATGGAACAAGTATGTCCACAAACTCATATTTGGAATTTCAAATAAATATACATGGTGGGATGAATCTTCAGACCTCAGAACACTGGTTTTTAATTTAAAGTAAAGATTTGTTTCAAATTTTGCATAAAACGGGGCCCAAAGGCAGCTTAAAATATGAAGTGCACTTTTTATACATAGTTGTAAGATACTAGTGGGATAAATGTTATAAAATTATGACATTTTTCTGAAAACTTCGACTAAAGCTTGTTGCAGTTGCAAATTCTTTTGTAAAAGGTATGAACCCTCCTTTTGCCACTTCTTTTCCTCATTTTTTCTCCCTTTCTCTATCTTCTACCGATTTTTCTATTGGTTAACGTTATGTAAGGTAGTGGGCCCATGTTATTGCCATCTCTTGCAAGTTCACTAGTGATTCCCACCATCTGACTATGCCACCAACAACATACAGTTGGTCGAACAAATGATGTGTTTCTCTCTTTTATTATTATTATTATTATTATTATTATTATTATCATCATCATCTTCTTTCCTCTTGGTTTTCCATTGTTGCGAGGTTGTTCAATATTGGTGAACCTTAGCCAAACAAGGACTCTATTGCTATCAAGCGAGGCAAAGCGAGGGAGGTACATAAACTCCAACATTTTGCTTGGTTCTCTTTTTTTAGATATTTGTGTTGGAATAAAAAGGTGCAAATGTAAATGCTAAAAATGTATATATGAGAGAAGAGAGAGAAAGGGAGATAACATAATATTAACTTATGTGTTTCGGTCTAACTATGGCATACGTCCACAACACCTTTTCATTTACAATTCTTCCAACTCGAATAGAAAACTGAACTCATTTACATGACTCCAATGTTGATGAATAAGCACCATAAGCCCTTTTCGCCTTTAGCAAGTTGTTCACATTCCTTTTGAGTACAAGGTAGGTGATTCAACATTTCCATTCTGATTTGATCCAATCTCTCTTGTAAAAGAGTTATATTCTGTTTGTTTCATCGGAGCTTTATCAAGTCAACTTTATATTATTACTTTTACCGTATCTTTTCTTTATTGGTTATGACTTTGCCTCCAAGAGCTTCTGCATGCCATCAAAATGGGTTATACACACCACCATGGAGCACGAAAATTTCATGCCCAGGCCTGTGATGTTGCCACGTGGTGACCAAAGGTTTTGGGATTCAACAATAGAATCAAGATTGGCAGCCAACAAATTTACTTAGTCCAGAATACCCTGATGGTGAAGGCAGCAATGATTGTGTCTGTTGATACGCGTAGGTTGTTATAACCAATATACCCATATGAGTGGTGAAGAAGGGTCTTCATTTTTTGGTTTCACCACTTTCGTTATCTTATACTCATGTTGTTATCTAAGACTCCTTTCATCATCTCAGATGCTATGGGACATGTTCCGTTATCTCATACCCCTACCACTATCTCAAACCCTAGAAGACTATTTCATTTTCTCATACGCTATAAGACTCATTGCTTTATCTCATACCCTTGTCATTATCTTAGATGCTATAAAACTAGTTTTATTATCTAACAATCCCATCATTATCTTAGACACTATGGCACGTGGTTCGTTATCTCATACCCCTGCCAATATCTCAGATGCTATGGGATGCATTATTTGGTCCAGCTAACTCTTTTGTTATCCAAGACACTATGGGGCATCCTGCCGGTTATTTATCTCAAATCCTATAGGACACTGTATTTGGTTCTGCTGCTTTCATTATCTCAGAAACTATAGGACGCATTACTTGGTCACACTTGTTTCGCCATCTCAGATGCTATAGGACACATGTTAAGAATGTTTGTTGTGTCTACCTCGTGGATGCCCTTTTCCATGATGTTGATGGACTACGTGAATCAGGATGGACCATAGCACAGTAAAAATCATTCCATAAAACGGATGGCTTTGATATTCTGGATGATTTACAGACTAACTGTTGAGGACTTGGTAAAGTTTCTAGGGAAGTATTTGTTTCAACCTCATCACTTGATACTAAAACAATTTCACGTGGTTGTCTAATGTTTGTACAATCAGTAGTCATGAGTTCATCTTGGCTTTCAGTCAGTTGACAAGAAGAAGGGCCTTGGTCACTTGAATTTCTGATCTCATGTGTATGATTGTCAACAAATGTGAGAGGAATAACTAGAAAATGTGAGACTTTGCTCCGATCCTTTGAGAATTTGAAGGGAAATTCAGTTTCATTGAAGACCATATCCCTACAAACGAATTTTTTTTTTTTGTTTCCAAATCAAGTAGATTGTACCCTTTTTGTTCAATAGGATACCCAATGAACACACCTCGCTGAACCTTGTGACTAGGGACGCCAACAGATCGCATTCAGATCCAATATATCCTTAATCATATCAGCTTTTAGGATAATCAAATATTCGGATTCGAATTCGAATAAAGAAAAGTCATATCCGAACGCGAATTCCAATTTTACGACCCGAATCTGATTCTTATATTTATATCTGAATCCAAATTTCAAACCAGATATTTTCTAAATTTCAAAATTTAATAGCAGTAGATATAGGATATTTGTCTAAAAATGAATCTGATCCGAATTTGTATCCGAATTTGATTGTATAGTTATGTATATCTGAATCTGAATTTGCATATGATTGGATGCCATTTATTAAATCCGAGTCCAATCTGATTTCCTAATTGGATATTATTTTTTTTCCATATCCGATTTTTTTGGATCGGATTGGTCAGATATCCAATTCAAATTGGACATATTGACATCCCTACATGTGACCGAATTTTCCATGTGGTTTGAGGTTGGTAGAAAAATACAAACAACCAAACACGCATATATGCTTGTAAGGTGGTTTTATTTTAAAGAATTTTTCAAAGGGAGATTCATTGTCAAGTTCTGTTTTTTTTTGGATGGGGTCCTATTTGTTAAATATGTGGCTGTTAATGCATGTAAGTCCCAACATTTTAAGGGTAGACCTGACTGAAACTTGAGAGCATACACCACATTCAAGATGTGCTGATGCTTTCTCCCAGCTATGCCGTTTTGTTGAGCCATGTAGGGGCATGAATGTTGATGTAGGATGTCTCAATCACGGAAAAAAAAATTGTCATTTGAGAAGAACTCGGTTCCACTATCTATCCTAATTTTAACACATCCATTTTGAATTGTTTCTCAGTAATGTTAACGAAATGTTTAAGGAAATCACCTACTTCACGTTGATACTTCAATAGGTAAACCCACATGGCTCTTGAAAAATCATCCATAATAGACAAAAGGTGTTGTGCTTGAGTATGTGATGCTTGGGAAACATCACAATGTAGCAAATCAGAAGGTTTAGCAAAACATAATTCACTTAATTTGAACATCAATCTATATTGTTTAGCAACACTACATACTTCACAGAAATTATTTGACAACTTAATGATAGAGTCATGCTTTCAAAGCATTTGGTTCCTTGAGCAGGATGGGTGCCCAAGTCTCATATGCCAAACATCAAAATCTGATTGAGTGGGTTTCGTGAACAAGCAGTCTATAGTTGTAAGAGGTGACTTGAAAATGAAGAATCCTCCTGATGAATCACCCAGCTCAGTCCTCGTCTTGGAGATCGGGTGCTGCACAAAGCACCCAGTAGTGGGGAAATCAAATGACATTTAGTTTTCTGAATAAATCAGCTCCTTGACAATATGTTGTAAGCAAAATTTGGAAGATAATACACTTTTTGAATAGAAATGGAAGGTGAGCTTTACCAACATGTGTTCTGTTGTCCTGAACTCTAATTAAAAATGGAACAGCTAATTTTGTGTCACCTAGCAATGATTTATGGCAGCATGACATGTGGTGACTAGCACCAATATCTATTACCCAGGTGTCTAGTTTGAAGAATGACATAGCTGGAATGTTTATTTGGGTTACTGATGATTTTTTGAGGAGTTGTTTGAACTTAATATATTGGTCTTGAGTTAGAATTGGAGCAGTGTCCTTGCTGAACTATTTTCCATGCGTGGTGGAGATTAAGGCATTGGAATCAGTTTTCCCTCCAACAAAGGCCTTGATAATACCCCCTTGTCTTGCTCTGTTTTCCACCTTAAAAGTTTGGAGGGTAAGCATTTAATTTGAAGCATCGTTCCTTTGATGTCCTACAATCTTGCAGCAATTGCAGAAATATTGTGGGTGCTTCTTTTGTTGGTTTTTGAACGCATTCAAATTTGCACTTGCTGAGAGACCAACATACTCGACAGCACTAGTTTGAAGACGAGGTTCTCCTCTTGAAGGACCAGTGCATGTTTTTTGTAGAGAAGGCAAGGGTTTCATAAGTAGAATTTGCCTTCTTATAGCATTGAATGAATCATTCAATCTCATCAGAAATTCAATCACTCTCTCTTCTTGTTGCTTTTCAGCAACCACTTTCAAGGCATTGCAAGAGCATTCCGAAAGAACATCATAGGATGAATGCTTATCCTAATATTGTAAAATAAAGAGCAACAAATATATTTTATTGATTCAAACGACTAATGGAGGACTTGAGTTGGTACTTATGAGGGGTTGTGCTTTCAGTGAATCGTCCTTTAAATGTGCCCACACTTCA
Organism: Nymphaea colorata; assembly: GCF_008831285.2. Taxonomy (NCBI): domain Eukaryota; kingdom Viridiplantae; phylum Streptophyta; class Magnoliopsida; order Nymphaeales; family Nymphaeaceae; genus Nymphaea; species Nymphaea colorata. Next base: position 2,862,128 of record NW_022204507.1, on the reverse strand, counting down.
ATAGTTGTGGTGGCATAGATGATATTGCTTGATAATTCTTTCGAGATGCAGTTAAGAATCCATGAAAGACCATGTGATTGCAATGCCTCCACATCATGATCTCAGGAGCTACAAGGCTGGGTTTGGGAAGACTACCATCAACAAAGGTCAATTTGTTTTTGGTAGACAATGCGATTCTCATAGCATGACTCCAGGTTGAGTAGTTTTCACTAGTTACTAATTGTAAAACCAATATAGTGCCGGGGTTGTCTGAATGATGAAGGAATGATGTTGTTAGCATAAGAACTCTGCTCCACTAGCTGGAAAAGAGTTGGAAGAATCGGGAGCCTTGCCTGTTGATGCCATGGCTCTATATTAGAGTATGTAGAAACTATTTGAGTGCTTAAGGAAGAATGTAACACAAGGAAGAGAGCAGAGAATTGCTTCATATTTTTCTATTGATCTTACACACTTATATACAGAAGAAAAAGTAGTACGCGGTTTTTAGTTTCAAGGACATTTGGTTGGCTCATCTTATCCCATGATATTTGGCTGGCTCATCTTATCCTATGACATTTCGCTGGCTCATCTTATCCCATGGCAATCGGCTGGCTCATCTTAATAGCTTCGCTAACCAACTCAAAATCTTATCATTAACATGTCAAGATAAGAAGATAAGAAGTGAATGTTAATTTTAACACTCCCCTCAAACTACGTGTAGAGATTTCGTATGTTCAGTTTGGAAACAAGATGATTAAATGCTTCCTTGCCTAAGGCCTTAGTGAATAAGTCTGCCAGCTGAACTTTACTCTTAATGTAGCTGGTTCTCACTACACCTTGATTTATTTTTTCTCATACCACATGACAGTCTAAATCTATATGTTTGGTACACTCATGAAAAACTGGATTGGCTGCAATATGCATGGCGACCTGATTGTCACAGTATAGATTTGTTGATTGTAGATGTCTCACGCCTAGATCCGACAACAAGAATTTCAACCAAGTCACTTCACATACTGCATTTGCCAACGCCTTGTATTCTGCTTCTGCAAAGGAGTGAGATACTGTGGGCTGTTTTTTTGTCTTTCATGAAATTGGAGAATCACCAAGAAGAACACAATAACTAGTTATGGACCTTCGCGTATCTTGACATGCCACCCAATCATAATCACAAAACACACTCATTTGAAGATTGGTTTGTTTGCTTAGGAGAATACTTCGTTATGCTAGAAATTCCATTGGCTTGGCACCCATTATACTTGTTTCGCTTATAATGTTTACAGCATACATTTGCGGTGAAACATACATTCCTACACTTGAAAAAGCGATTTCTAAACCCAAAAAATATTTAAGAGTACAGGTCTTTCACAAGAAATTTCTGACAAAAAAATTGTTTAAATTTGACAATCAGCTCCTTGGTGATGCCCGTAATAATAAGGTCATCCACATAAACAAGAACAACAACAAAAAATTGGCCTTGTTTGTAATTGAATAATGTGTGGTCGGCATTTGATTGACTGAATCGAAACTCCACCAGTGCCAACAACAATTTGTGAAACCAATTTTGAGGAGTCTGTCTGAGTCCATAGAGAGATTTATGTAATTTACATACCAGATTCTCCCCTTTGCGGTCATATCTTGGTAGAACTTGCATATGTACTTCTTCAAGGAAATCGCCATGAATAAAGACATTCTTCACATCCATTTGGTATAATAACCAATCATTTTCCATAGCGACTGAAAGTAAAGTTAAGACACTTACCATTTTTGTGACTGGTACAAATGTCTCATTGTAGTCCAGTCCTTCCTATTGGGAATAACCTTTGGTGACCAGGCATGCCTTGTATCACTCAACAGTACCATCTTATCGGAACTTGATTTTGTAAACTCACTTGCAACCGATGGGCTTAACTCTTTCTGGTAAAGCGGTCATTGTGCAAGTGTTGTTTTCCTTTAGTGCACTAGTTTCTAACTTCATTGTGTCTCACCACTCCCTATGTCAAACTACCACGCCAAAGGCTTTTAGGACAGAAACGAGAAAGTGAAGTAAAGTTAGAAAGAGGGTACCTTGTGTCGTTCATTGCATTGAATGTCAAGTTACCATTGGTTGAGGGAGCCAAAATAAGAGACCAATAGAAATCCCTTATTCAGGTCCTGCAAGACACAATGAGTAGGGAAGAAAGTTATGAAAAAGTTTAGTGGCTTGGTCAATTGACAAACAGAGAGTAGGTTCACTTTGAAAGAGAGAATATACAAGGAATTTTCAAGAGTGAACGGTGATAGTTTAACATCACTAGTTTGATGGACAGTTATTGTATGTCCATTAGGTAAGTTTATAGGTACTTGACAATTGGATGGTTTTTGAAGTAGAGAGCTATCGGCACAAATACACTGACTTGCTCCAGAATCGATAATCCAAGGAAGATGGGAGACACTAGATGAAGATATATTACCTGCGAAATTGATAGAGGCAGACGGAGTTCTAACAAGTGATAAGAGTTTATGATACTCATCCATAGTCAATGAAGGTACAACTAACTTCCTTGGATGTTTGACCGTTGCTGTCAGAAAACTAGTACCATCGCTTGTATGCTGGTCCACCGGCCTTTGATTATGAATGGTAGCTGCAGCTAGTGGTGGCCAAAAGTTGGGATCATGACCTGTGTCCTCGAGGATAGCCATTAAACTTGAAACATTTATCTTTCACATGACTTGTGCTATGACAATAGCTACAAATTGGTCGACTTTGACATCCTTCTTTATTGCATTCAAACTTGAAACTTTGTTCAAGTGATGATGCTTTGGGAATATGATTGTGTGATATTGCCAAGGTGGTGTAAGAGGCTGACGGCGTGAATCTTGCTTCACGCTGCTGTTCCTCCTGCAAGGCTAGAGCATATAATTTGTTTACTGTGGATAAGGGATCAAGCAATAAAACCTGTCCTCTAATAGCATCATATGAGTCGTTCAGTACCTTCAAGAACTAAATTACACGTTCTCTTTATATTTGATCCGAATAAATTTTTATGCCCCCACACAAACACAGGCACCAGATTGTAGTAATTTAATTCTTCCCAAAGCACTTTGATTTTTATATAATATGTAGTAACAGTCATGGACTCTTGCTGTAATCGATGTATTGAACTATGTAGCTGAAAGACTCTTGGTGCAAGACTCTGAGGTAGCATAAGCGATGCTAGCATGAATCTCCTTACTAATTCAATTAAGAATTCATGCTAGAGCCAGATTGTTACATCGTACCCACAACATACAATTATGTTCATCCTCTTTAGGCTCTTTGATAGCCTCATCAATGAACCCTAACTTGTTTTTGGCTGATAGAGCCACAATCATGACCCTGCTCCTGATTTTTTATTTGGATATCAAATTTCTCGTTTTTTCAGATCTGATTTATTTTAAAAAACTTGATCTGGTATTTGATCTGAATGTGATTCATTGACATCCCTAATAACCTCCGGACCAAAGACTAATAGAACGATGAACTCCAGGGGTCTCCGGAAGCTTGAGGAATTAAATGCCAACAGGGAAATAGAAAATGGCGACGAGAGATATGGGAGATGAAGATCTCAGATGACGTTACACAGCCATTTGTGACGCATTATTTCTACCATCAAATGGCAGCATACATCATCACATAGGATTCTACATCTACAGCTCCAAATGACCCTTACAGAACAGTCTTGTGGAAGAAACATGATGATTACTACAGGGCAATGATAAATCAACTTGAAGATAATGGAAGGTAGAAGAATATGTTGGTTTCTTATGTCTACATGCTTAAGTCAATTACCAAATAGATAAACTGTTTTTAATTGAATGAATCACCTTAAGTAAAAGCGGAGTTTGAATCTATTGGGGATATGAATTCCTGAACATTCTTTGTATTACTAATAACAAGAATCTTTTGTTCTTAATATGATATTTGAAGAGTATCACCAACTCTCTTGAATGAGTTGAGAAGATTCAAGAGGCATTGAGCCTAGCAACACTAATTTCTTTTGAATATTTTATTGCAATACAAAATAGAGTCAATAAATATAAAAGAAAAATTAAAAATGGAATTAAAAATTACTTGTGCCTTTCAAGTTTCTCTCTTTTTCATGAATTACAAGAATGTTGAGAACCAGGTTTTTGCTATTTGTGTGTGGATTCTTTTTCAATACATGATAAAGTAGGTAATCTAGTTATGGTCTTTTCCTTTGTGAACTCTCTAGTTTCATTGATTTACATGCCTCACATGCAACTTGCTGTTGATTGTGAAACATGAACTTGTAGTGGTTCATCTCTGCCAACCTATTGCAAGGTTTTAAGATCAAGCTACTGATATTGTTTCCAGGAAAGAAATTTAAAATGTGAAGGATGAATTGGTAAGAAAACTGACTTCTGTATTTGATAATGGACATATAATAGTTGAAGATGTATAAACCCTTTTGTCATGTTAGTTTTCCCTTTCTTCTGTTCCGTCTTAGTTATGTATTATATAGTAGTGCAGAACCGCTTCTTTATATCTCTCCTCGTCTACTTAATTTTTTAATCCTTATAGTGGATTTTTTTTGGGTACTTGATCTATTTTCACTAAGTGGGGGAAAATTTTATAACTATTGAGTGAAAAACTCTAAAAAATTAACTACTTTTGTTGTCAAAGTTGTAATCTAGTGAACCCGCTTTAAGTTATGAGCCTACACTAAGGTTCAACTTTTAATCACATAATCTAGTTTTAGTTTTTATATAGGAGACTGTAGAAATACTTACCAAAAACCTTGTAGTTTTGCTGCGAGGTAACTCTTTATGCAAGACATATAGGTAATCTGGAGAGAAGATTGTGGAGGATATAAGGCACTCAAAGTATTTCAGCCAAGCGAGGTAGTTGAATATGAAATCATAGGCATGGCGTGAGCTGATGACTTTATTTCTTGTATAGAAACACCAGCTGAAAGGAAAACTCTTATTCAATTTTGTATGAGTACTTTGCAATGAAAGAGGGAGGGAGGATCGCAGTGTTGTTGGTAATATAAGAAAACCCAGCTTATATGAAGAAGTTGAATTTTCTTAATTAACTGTATTCACTTTAACTAATAAATGGATGGCATGTGATGATAGAAAGCTTTCCATTCTTGTTAAGAAATGTCAAAGTTGAATTCTCTTTTCTTAATTGTAATCACTTTGACTTTGTAGTTTCTGACACGAGGGAAGCTAGTTATAGATTTTGTTTGTGAAATAACATAGTATGATCTCAGTTGAAAATTAGTCATATACCATTATACAATAATATCAATTACTCGTTCCTTATTTAGTACAATAATATCTGACGGTATTGACTTTTAGTTGCTGCATGTTCTGTAGTTAATAGCATGATGGCCTAATTTGAGTGTTATTACTTATTGATATAGCAATTAAGGAAGTGGTGATGGAAAATATACAGCAGAATGCATGCACCATTTGATGCCACATGGTGAACAATGATTGGAAAATGCACAGCTCTAATTTGTTGTTTATGATGGCCCATACATTCTTCTGCTGAGCTTTCTTTCAATCCACTGTCCATGAAAAGAAATAAATTGTGGATATACTCATATTCCTAATCTTAGCCTTTCCACATTTTTTCCAGTTACCACTTTGTTAGTCTTGTAAATTGTATTCGATGTTTTTTAGATATGATGATTTGGGGAAACCTTTACCAAGTTGCATCACATACACTAGTATTGAACTCTTCATGTTCATCATGATCTTTAGTGTGTTTATTTATTCCAAGCTAATGATTAATCGGTGTTGGTCTCCAACATGGATCTGCTATAACTACAGTTGCATTATGTGTAAAACAGCACTATTTTTTTTATGTCTTGTGCATTTTTCAATATGTAACATGCATGTGCTTCAGATTCTGAGTGGCCTTTCTTCTTTGATCCACAAAATGTTCATGTGAAGCGGGGAGTTTCTAGTGTGTATGTTTTTCTTTGTGGCTTTTGTAGCGTTTATATGTTGTATCCAGAAATGGCAAGAGCATTGCTTCGTTTTCACTTATTCATTAACTTTTCATTTTATATGTGAGATGCCATAGGTCAGAGGATCATGTTACAGCCTGCAAAGTTTCCTGAAAAAAGAGAGGGATGTTCTGATCGCACTCTATCCAAATTGCATTATAGGGGGAATAAAAGAAACAAAACATATTGAGAAAATTAAGATGGATGGTGTACAAAGGTAAATGAATCTTCTTTCTAGGAATGCTTACTTTCTTGAGCTGACTTGTGATGACAATGGGCCAATGGCATCAATTAATAAACAAACGACTGTCAAAGGGATCAGCAACTTTACGAAGGACTGATAGGTGCCATTTTCTTAGAGATGCTTATACACGATTTATAACTTGATGGTGGATGTTTTTGAGATGTTTTAATCTTCTCAGCTACATTTGTAAGTTGTAAATAATTTTCTGATGACATTTTAAGACAACCCTCACAAGAAATGACATGTAATTTAACTCGCATATAGCCTAAAAGTCTGACTTGTTTTTCTGTTCATTTTTCCTTCTATATTTTTGTTAATCCAAAATCTGATGCATAAAGTGTTCATCTCTCTCTCTCTCTCTCTATTTGTTTCAGTTGTCTATGTTTTTGTTTGTTGGTATCGATCTAGATTATCTGTTTGAAACCATCTCACTTTCAAATTAAAAAAAAACTGGCTTACCTGCTATAGAAGCGGCATTTTGTTTTGTTTTCAAAAGAAAAAGGAGACCTATAGCAGTGAAGGAATCACTGCTGTAAGAACTTCTAGCAATGATTTCTACCATTGTCAGTAACTCAACGAGTTGTTACCAATGATGCTATTGACAGTGACCCTTGGGCTAACAAAAAACTTTTCCCCGTGCTGTAAAGGGCAAGGGCAACCTTAGCTATGCGCTAGGGCAAGAGTATTTTCCTATAAGTTTATTGGCAACTGCATTGTGACTATTGGCTATGGTAAAAGCCGTTGCCACTACCATATATTATAGTTGTGGTTATACACAAGCGAGCTAGAGCCCAACTCTTCTCATGTCTTGTCATGCTCAAGCTATTGTGCTTTAAAGGGTCAGTTCAAACTCCACTCAACAAACCAAGACCTAGCTTGTGCTGGACACTGAAGCTTGAGCAAAGTATCCTGTGACAGGTATAAAATGGACAGACTCAAGGCTCGTTTAAGCAAGAACAGTACTTTTATGGCTCACTACATCATTTTGGGAGGCGTCGCAAGGTTAATCTATTGATCAACCTTCAGATGAACATAAGCTGAGACTTTATAGTCTGCCGCCCAGGATTTCCTGAATCCCAGCAGCGGTTATTGCCAGAGAATATTTTTGGCAGGTTCGTAAATGGTAACAAAATAAATTTTGAATTTCGTTTTAATGAAATCTTTTATTTTGGAAATCAGTTTTTCAATTTAATCTGGCTTGCAGTTATCAAATGAAGGATTGGGCTCAGGGCGACTATCCAACAGAATTAACAACCAAATTGAAGCACCCAATTTGACATTTTTTTGGAACAATTTGTACCAGTGCAAAGAAATATAGCCATATGAAGAACTTTTGGGAAAAGAGGAGGCAGGGCTACAGAAAAATAGATCATTGTCTTTTTTGGCCCCTCAAAATAATGCATCAACCTGTTGCGCATCATCACAAGCCCGACACTCCTCGTCCGCCACCACTCCTTTCCTCCCCTTGCAATATCTTGCGAGTTTCAGATGACGCACAAGAGAAAATCAGGGCTGCCACGGAATCAACAGGGCATCACCAAGGAGGATGGGAATGGATGGAACAGAGCATTGTGCTCTTCTTCCTTTCACATATTCATACTCTTTCTGTACATAATCAAATTTTTTACGGGCGTAAAAGAATATTTTCTGTTACAACAAAATCATGCCTTCAACCTCCTATAGAATTTCACATGCGTGGCAAGGAATACCAATAGATCATTGTCTTTTTTGGCCCCTCAAAATAATACATCAACCTGTTGCGCATCATCACAAGCCCGACACTCCTCATCCGCCACCACTCCTTTCCTCCCCTTGCAATATATTGCGAGTTTCAGATGACGCACAAGAGAAAATCAGGGCTGCCACGGAATCAACAGGGCATCACCAAGGAGGCTGGGAATGGATGGAACAAAGCATCGTGCTCTTCTTCCTTTCACATATTCATACTCTTTCTGTGCATAATCAATTTTTTTACAGGCATAAAAGAATATTTTATGTTACAACAAAATCATGCCTTCAACCTCCTATAGAATTTCACATGCGTGGCAAGGAATACCACGATTCAATTTGACAGCTTTACAATAGGTGAAAAAAACAAAGTTAATATAACACAGCTTTAAGAATTCGTTTTCATTTTCCATAACAGATCCCAAGAGGCAGAATACCCTAACGTTCTTTCATTTGAGCTTCATAGCCTCCTGAAGGTTGGAAATTGCTAAGTCATACTTTCTCCACTAAATCTATTGAGAAGACAACGATGACGTTGATGATGGTGGAGTTGGCAACAACAAGCTCATGAGGAGGCCTGCGACACACTTTACACTTAAGAGAGGGAATAAACTCTTTACCCTTCTTCATGTGCTCCTCATCCCTGTTTGCATAACTGAGAAGCGCTCTCTCTCTCTCATGTGTTTAGTATAGTATCGATGACATGGGTTGATGTTCAAAGCTGGTTATATACCTAGGCTTGTGCATAGGCTCCCTTGGATGCAAAAGTAGGCTAAGGAGCTAGTACAAGTGGGCAGGGGGCACTTGTCATTTTCTTAAAGGCTATGCACCATACACGTAACCAGATGTCATGGGTGTTGATGAAAAAATGCAGCTATAAAAGCAAGAAGGCTAATGAACAAAATGTCACTTGGAGTGGATCTGGAGTTGGCCTAAACCTCGTTAAGTGCTTGACCAAGTTTGCATTGGTTTCAGATTCGGATGATATTAATTTAAAATTGGGAATTCAAATTTCGATTCAGATTTATAAAGTTGCAATAATGTAGAATAAAATATATTAATTAGATCCGGATATGTAACTTGGGTTTAGATATCCATTATCTTATTTTTTTTCTGGTATCCTATTGGGTGTCTATTTGATACTGAGTCCAAATCCGAATTCAATCGGATGCCAATTTTGAATACCGAATCCGATCTGGTTTTTTGTTTGGATATCAAATTTCTCTGTTTTTCATATCTGGTTTATGTAAAGAAACTTGATCTGATATTTGATCTGAATCTGATTCATTGAAATCCCTAATAAATCAGCCTCTCCACCAAAGACTAATAGAACAAAGAACTGCATGGATCTCCAGAAGCTTGAGGAATTAAATATCCACAAGGAAATAGAAAATGGCGACGAGAAATATGGGAGATAAAGATGTCAGATGACGTCGCACAGCCATTTGTGAGGTATTATTTCCACCGTCAAATGGAAGCATACATCATCACATAAGATGCTACATCCACGTCATCTTCACATGACTTATTGCTCGGTCACACTCGCATTCTTTCTTCTCCTACTTTGTCTGCTTTTGTTGTTCTTTTTTGTTTTTGGTTCTCTGTTTTCATTAAATCTTGTTATTCATGCTATTGTTGTTATCATTATTATTGTTGTTGTTATTTTTATTATTTTCTTGTTATTTAATTAAGCCAACCCGGTATGTTTGTCCTTTGATACTTTCTCAGCAACGACCCTTGTATTTTGAGAATATTTTCTAAAACCGTCTTTACTTTGCATTTAATTTTAACTTCTTAAGCGTTATGAAAGTTTCATCCTTCAGTTTAAAGCCATCCACTTAAACTAAGTTTCCAATTTTAGTTGTAAAATAAAATACCTATAGCACCCATTTGAATATCTTACACACTCTCTCTCATCTGTCGTGTGATCACCTTTTTGTTAAAGTTACTATTTTAATATTAATACTTAAAAATGTTCAAGAAATTATAGTACATCAGATTAAGCCACAGTTATCTACACTTATATAGTATTAAATGTCATAATAAATGGTGTAACAATGAAACTACCCTTCACCACCAAAATTCAGTCTATAGTAAGCAGTTCCACATTTAATATATATGTGATCAATATTTAACAGATCTGCAAAAGATAGATTCACATTTTCATTTATTTGAACACCACATTTAAAATAGGTAGAGTTGCACATGAATTCCAGGACTCCCATCCATTGCTAGACCATCGAAGTGTTTAAGAGTACTGTCATATGTGGGCATGCACACAAATATACTATTGATGTGTCTTAGTGGTTTACGTTTTGGTTTTAATTGAAAAATATTCTTTACCCTTTGGAATTTCAGGATCTTAAAGCTGATGTACTTCCGGTGAGGAGATTAAGATTCCACCACCAGAAGATATCCTAAAGGCCCCTCCATTCCCGCGGCCTTTTTGTGGTCGTAGACTGCATGTGGACCTGAGCAAGATATGCTATACCCTTGAGAATATGTTTCAGTATATATAGAGAGTTAACTGTAATTTGCATAGGCAGATAAAAACTTTACTGTTTAAAGTTTCACTTGTTAAGAGATGACTTTTAATCACATGTAAAACCTTACAGAAAAATGACACTTGTTTCTCGAATTATGCCCAAGAAAATTGGATCCTAAACAGAAACTGCCAATGATGTCAATATCCTTTTCTATAAATATGCCATAAAATTTCATATTATTTCTCATAATTTCTGCTACATGTTTTTATTATCTCTAAAATTACAGAAAACATGTCTGAATCTTTTTACCGAGTAGTGAGGAGGTCGTAAGAGGAGATTGGAAAAAGTTGTCAAAATTTGAATGTCTTAGATCAAGTCTTGCTCAGCTCGTTGCCATATCATTCACCTTCAATTTCAAAAAACAAGAAAAGCGATTTTCGTTCCTGTTTCAAAGTAAAATGAAGTCTTGATTAAAAGGCACCATAAATTCAATCCCATTTTGATTTTTTTTTCTAGGTTTAATTCTTCAAAAGATTTACGAAGCATCTTAGTTCATTGTCATTGCCATGGCTTATGCTTCCATCAAAGTTCAAATCTGAGGTTTTGGCCATATATTAATAATCTCAAGTCCTCATTTTTCTGTGGATCTGAAATATATTGTTTGTTTATGGGTCCCATTAAAAAAAAAAAAAAAGGATTTCAGATCAACGTTAGATATAAGATCCGAAACTATCAAACACACCAGGATGACCAGATGACTAATTGGCATGACAATAGTTGAAGCTAAATCTAGATTAACTATTTGCTATGCAACAACTTGACAAGACTAAACAGCTTAATGTCACCAAAAAGGCATTTATTATAGAGAAGACCCAAAAAAGGGTTGAATGAATATCCTTGATCATGGATATCTGTACCAGCAGTCTTGTTTTTATACGTTAACCGTTCATGCATAGTTCATGGGTTCAAAGAAAATAACAAGGACCCTCTTCTTAAAAGTCAAAGCAGATAAATGCTTTTCATAACAAAAAATGGATCCATCTATTCCATGTCTCTTTTAGAAAGTGCAGTTAGCTTCCAAGTTATTAAATTTAAATTACAACCATCCAACTATTACAGTAGGTGGCAGGTTGCTGGTTCAAGTTGCAAGATTCATTGCACATGAAGTTTGTTTTAAAGAAGACTTTTAAAGTGTAAAAAAGGAATTATAAAAATACTAAAAGATTAAAATTTACAGACCATTATAAAAATTTTCTAAAATATCAAAAGACTAATTTTTGTTGCTTGCATGAATGTGTGCACGCACTTGAATCTCCCTCGTGTCGAGACATGCTTAACGTTCAGATTTTCAGAAATGGATGGAGTATCTAATCCAGCACCGGATGTGATAATCGGACAAAATAAAGGGAAAAAGAAAAGGGAGAGAGAGAGAGAGAAGAGGCAAGTGGTTATGAATCCAACGTTCATGAAAAATCAGAGTTGAATGAAAATACACTGTTGAAAATTTTTTTCTTAAGAAAAATAAGTGTCACGTTGAGAACTGTAAACATATAAAAGAAGATGGAACCTCATACCAAAATACATGAAAAATTGGTATGAGACAGAGGATGTAGGTCAAATGACCGAACCTCTATAATTTGTATCCCCTACCTATCTTTCCTTTTCTCTCTTGCTCTACTATGGCATTTGAGATTAATTTTAAAAGGACAAAGCTCATCCTGGTATTGCCTCACCAAATTCCTTAGGGAAAATTTCCTTGTGCACGAGCCATTCCATTACTCGTGTCTTTTCATTTTTTTGCCGCTGCTTGGTATCAGCATGTGATCTCATGGCTGCCTCCTCAAGTTCTTCTTCTACCGGTTCTGGTGGTTGTTGGACGTTGGCCCTCACTGCATCAATGCTTCCCTTCACACTGGCTCCTACGAGTCTGCTGCATTTTCTTGGAGTATAACTCAGGCGTGTTAGCAGATCACAAATATGCAGAAGGAAAGAAATGGGTGGCAAGTGATCAATAGCTCACATCTTTGAAGGTATGCTTCATGCAAATTACCACATATGTCCGCAACGCTGTTTCTCAATCCCTTCATCCTGAACCTTGGAGGCAAAGGAAGGAAGAAACTCGTGGCTGCCTGCTCATCTAAGGCCTTGTTCCTAAGGCGGCCAGCATCTTTTGGATGTTTCTCCACCTTATGGTCTGAAGACAGGGGCAGAAGCAGATGTAGGACTATATCATCAACATGTCATTTAATTAGTCCAGCATGTTGATTGCTCCATGTCTCTCAGATATGCATCTATATCCTTGAGCTCTACAACCACGTCACCTGGCATCCAAGAATTAGTACCTCGACTGTAGAATTTAATCACTTTATGAGCAAAATTAATTTTATCACAATTAATTCAAACTCAAGGTAAGATGCGAGTAGAAAATTTGCCTAAAAAATGAAAGGTGAATCACTTCTACCATGTAAATAATGTTGCTAGCATACTAATATCACCTCACTAATTAGGAAAACACATTTAAATGATTGCTTCTGGGTACCTACTTTTCAAGGAGTTAACAACCAAATTGAAGCGCTCAATTTGACCCTTTTTTGGAACAATTTGTGCCGGTGCAAAAGAAATCTTGCCATATAAAGAGTTTTAGTGACAAGAGGAAAATTCCCTTGCCAACATCTGGGCAGGACTATAGAAAAATAAATCAGTGCCTCTTTTGACCCCTTCAAACAATGCATCAACCTGTTGTCCATCATCACAAGCCCAACTTGCCACGTCCACCACCACTCCTTTCCTCCCCTTGCAAGATCTTGCGAGTTTCAGATGGCGCACAAGAGAAAAATCATGGTTCTGATGGAATCAACTGGACACAACAGGGAAGGCTGTAAATGGATGGAATAAAGCATCGTGCTCTTATTCATTTCACATATTCAAACTCATTCTGTACAAAATTAATTACAGACATAAAAGAATATTTTTTGTTACAACACAATCACACCTTCAACCTTCTAGAGACTTCCACATGTGTGACAAGGAACACCATAATGCAATTTTATGGTTTTACAATGGGCGTAACAAAAACAGAGTTAATAACACCCCTTTAAGAATTAATTTTCATTTTTGATAACACCCCTCCTTCAAACTGGTGAGTGAAGTCTCCAAAACCCAGTTTGAGCTTTTAAAATTTGACTTGATCTTTGACAAGGGACTTGGTGAGGATCAGCCAGATGTAAGTACAATGGAACATAGCTTGTGACAATTGTTCCATTTCTTACTTGCTCACGCACTAGATGGCAGTCAATATCCCCATGTTTGGTGCGTTCATGTAAAATTGAGCTCACTACCATTTGTAATGCTGATCTCGTCACAAAGAAGCTGCTCTGGTGAAGGAGGAGGAACTTGGAGATCTTTTAGAAGACATCTTATCCATATAAGTTCACAGCAGTAGTTGCTTGATATATTTATTTCGGCTGAGAAGCGAGATACTATGCTCAGTTTTTATGTTTTTCAAAAGATTAGACATTCTCTCAAGTAAACATAGTAACCAGAGATTGATTTTTTGGTGCCTTTGCAGGCTCTGTAGTTGGCATCACAATAGGCGGTAAGCTTGAAATTCCCTGACCTGGTGAAGTTTGGGATAGCAAAATACTTTTATAGCAGAATTGTGGTGAGTAGTCAGTTTCTGCATATGGCAGCTAGAAAAGTAAATAGCAAAAACTATTTCTGGCATGGTTATAGTCGGATATATAAGATGCCCCACAAGTCTTCGAATCAGTGAAGGATTTTTTAAATCTTATCCGTTATTGGTAGCAACAGATTGACTAGGTTCCATGGGATCCTCAGATGGCTTGGCATTGAGAAGGCTTAATTCATCAACAATGCCACAAGAATACTTGCGCTGTGACAAAAATATTCATTTCTTTCCTTTGCTAAGCTCTAGGCGAAGGAAATATTTTAAGTTGCCCATGTCTTTCATGCAAAATCTTTTGCCAAGATACAATTAAAGTTTTCTAGGTTTTCCATATCATTTCCTGCAACAATGAGAGCATTGATGTACACCAAAATTACCATGAACACCCTTTCTCTTTGATATGAACACTCTCTGTAATCACACTTGGATTGCATAAAACCATAGCTCACCACTTGTGACGAGAACTTCAAGAACCTGTTTTGAGGAGCATGTTTCAGCCCATAGATAAACTTGTTTAGCTTGCCAATTTTGTTTCTCCTATTTCGCAATAACTAGGAGGCAATGTCATGTAGATTTCTTCTTTCAATTTCCCGTTTAGAAAGGCGTTGTACACATTCATTTGTTGCAGCACCCAATTTCGTTTTGCAGCTATTGCAATCAAACAACAAATAATAACAAGTTTGGCGGCAGCAGCATAGGTCTCATGGAAATCCAAGCCTTCCACTTGTGCTTACCCTTTGGCCACTAATATGGCTTTGAACCTTTCTATTTCACCATTCGCCTTATGCTTGATCCAATAAACTGACATGCAGCTGATGGGTTTGACATTATTTGAAGGGGAGACTAGGGTCCAAGTATTGTTTGATTTTACCACCATAATCTATTCTTGGATGGCTCTTTTTCCAATTTGTATGTTGCTCTGCCTGACTAAAGGATGAAGGTTTGGTTTGAAGAAAGATATCCAACAGGAAGCTTTTAAGAGCAGCTGAAAAATGGAAAAAAGACAGCTTATGACAAATGATACATTGTGGAAGCCCTTTTCCATGATGGTGATGGACTATGTGAATCAGCATGGACCATACCACAGAAAATCCTTCCATAAATTGGATGGCTTTGATATTCTGGATGATTTACAGACCGAATGTTGAGGACTTGGTAAAGTTTCTAGGGAAGTATTTGTTTCAACCTTATTACTTATTCTAAAACAATTTCAGGTGGTTGTTCAATGTTTGTACAATCAGTAGTCATGGCATCATCTTGGCTTTCAGTCAAGTGACAAGAACAAGGGCCTTGCTCACTTGAATTTCTGCTCTCAAGTGTATGATTGTAATCATTGAAGACCATATCCCTACAAACGAATTTTTTTCTTGTTTCCAAATGAAGTAGATTGTAGCCTTTTTGTTCAATAGGATACCCAATGAACACACCTCGCTGAACCTTGTGACTAGGGATGTCAATGGATCGGATTTGGATCCAATATATCCTTAATCATATCAGTTTTTTCGGATATTCAAATATTCGGATTCGAATTCGAATAAAGAAAAGTCATATCCGAACCCAAAATCCAATTTTACGATCTGAATCTGATTTTTATATTTATATCTGAATCCAAATTTTGAACCAGATTTTGCTAATTTTCAAAATTTAATAGCAGTAGATATAGGATATTTGTCTTAAAATGAATCTGATTTGAATGTGTATCCGAATTCGATCGGATATTAATGTATATCTGAATCTGAAAATCGTATATGATTGGATGCCATTTATTAAATCCGAATCCAATCTGATTTCCTAATTGGATATTAATTTTTTTCCATATCCAATTTTTTTGGATCGGATTGGTCAGATATCCATTTCAAATCGGATATATTGACATCCCTACATGTGACCAAATTTTCCATGTAGTTTGAGGTTGGTAGAAAAATACAAACAACCAAACACACATAGATGCTTGTAAGGTGGGTTTCTTTTAAATAATTTTTCAAAGGGAGATTCATTGTCAAGTTCTTTTTTTTGGATGGGGTCCTATTTGTTAAATATGTGGCTGTTAATACACGTAAATCCCAACATTTTAAGGGTAGACCTGACTGAAACTTGAGAGCATACACCACATTCAAGATGTGCTGATGCTTTCTCCCAACTATGCCATTTTGTTGAGGCATGTAGGGGCATGAATGTTGATGTAGAATGTCTCTATCACGAAAAAAAAAGTTGTCATTTGAGAAGAACTCGGTTCCACTATGTATCCTAATTTTAGCACATCTGTTTTGAATTGTTTCTCAGTCATGTTAATGAAATGTTTAAGCAAGTCACCTACTTCACGTTTATACTTCAATAGCTAAACCCACATGGCTCTTGAAAAATCATCCATAATAGACAAAAAGTAATGTGCTTGAGTATGCGATGCTTGGGAAACATCACAATGTAGCAAATCAAAAGCTTTAGCAAAACAAGATTCACTTAATTTGAACATCAATCTATATTGTTTAGCAACACTACATACTTCACAGAAATTATTTGACAACTTAATGATAGAGTCATGCTTTCAGAGCATTTGATTCTTTGAGTAGGATGGTTGGCCAAGTCTCATATGCCAAACATCAAAATCTGATTAAGTGAGTTTCGTGAACAAGCAGTGTACAGTTGTAAGAGGTGAGTTGAAAATGAAGAATTCCCCTGATGAATCACCCAGCTCAGTCCTCGTCAAGGAGATCAGGTCCTGCACAAAGCACCTAGTATTGGGGAAAATTAATTGACATTTGGTTTTCTGAATAAATCTGCTCACTGACAATATGCTGTAACCAAACTTTGGAAGATAATACACTTTTTGAAGAAAAGTGGAAGGTGATAGAACAGCTTTACCGACACGTGTTCTGTTGTCTGAACTCTAATTGAAAATGGAACAGCCAATTTTGTGGCATCTATCAATGATTTATGGCAGCATGACGTGTGGCGACTACCACCAATATCGATTACCCAGGTGTCTAGTTTGAAGAATGACATAGCCGGAAAGTTTATTTGGGTTACTGATCGATTTTTGAGGAGTTGTTTGAATTGAATATATTCGTCTTGAGTTAGAATTGGAGCAGTGTCCTTGCTGAACTATTTTCCATGTGTGGTGGAGATTAAGGCATTGGAATCAGTTTTCCCTCCAACAGAGGCCATGATAATAACCCTCTTGTCTTGCTCTGTTTTCCACCTATAAAGTTTGGAGGGTAACCATTTAATTTGAAGCATCGTTCCTTTGATCTCCTGAAATCTCGCACTAATTGCAGAAGTATTGCGGGTGCTTGTTTTGTTGGTTTTCAAACACATTCAAATTTGCACTTGCTGAGAGACCAACATAATCGATAGCACTAGTTTGAAGACGAGCTTCTCCTCTTGAAGGACCAGTGCATGTCTTTTGTAGAGAAGGCAAGGGTTTCATAAGTAGAATTTGCCTTCTCATAGCAATGAATGAATCATTCAATCTCATAAGAAATTCAATCACTCTCTCTTCTTGTTGCTTTTCAGCAACCACTTTCAAGGAATTGCAAGAGCATTCTGAAAGAACATCATAGGATGAAAGCTTATCCCAATATTGTAAAATAAAGAGCAACAGATATATTTTCTTGATTCAAACGACTAATGGAGGACTTGAGTTGGTACTTATGAGGGGTTGTGCTTTCAGTGAATCGGTCCTTTAAGTCTGCCCACACTTCAATAGTTGTGGTGGTGTAGATGATATTGCTTGATAATTCTTTTGAGATGGAGTTAAGAATCCATGAAAGACCATGTGATTGCAAATGCCTCCACATCATGATCTCAGAAGCTGCAACGCTGGGTTTGGGAAGACTACCATCAACAAAGGTCAAGTTGTTTTTGGTAGACAAGGCCATTCTCATAGCATGACTCCAGGTTGAGTAGTTTGCAATAGTTACTAATTATGAAACCAATATAGTACCAGGGTTGTCTGAATGATGAATGAAAAAGAGGTTTTCAATATTGATGATATTCTTACCATAAGAGGACTCTGCTCCACTAGCTGAAAAAGAGTTGGAAGAATTGGGAGCCTTGCCTGTTGACGTCATGGCTCTGTATTAGAGTACATAGAAATTATTCGAGTGCTTAAGGAAGAATGTAACACAAGGAAGAGAAGAGAGAATTGCTTCATAGTTTTCTATTGATCTTACACACTTATATACAAAAGAAAAAGTAGTACACGGTTTTTAGTTTCAATGACATTTGGCTTGCTCATCTTATCCCATGATATTTGGCTGGCACATCTTATCCCATGACATTTGGATGGCTCCTCTTATCCCATGACATTCAGCCAATTCATCTTAACAGCTTCACTAACCAACTCAAAATCTTATTGTTAAGATGTCAGATAAGAAGATAAGAGGCGAATCTTAATTTTAACACTCCCCCCTCAAACTAAGTGTAGAATTTTCTTATGTTCAGTTTGGATAGAAGATGATTAAATGCTTCCTTGCCTAAGGCTGTAGTGAATAAGTCTGCCAGCTGATCTTTGCTCTTAATGTAACTGGTTCTCACTACACCTTGATTTTTCTTTTCTCATCCCACATGACAGTCTAAATCTATATGTTTGGTACGCTCATGAAAAACTAGATTGGCTGCAATATGCATGACAGCCTGATTGTTGTAGTATAGATTTGTCGGTTGTAGATATCTCACGCCTAGATCCGACAACAAGAATTTTAACCAAGTCACTTCACATACCGCCTTAACGCCTTCTATTCTGCTTCTCCAAAGGAGTGAGATACTGTGGGTTGTTTTTTTGTCTTTCATGAAATTGGTGAATCACCAAGAAGAACACAATAACTAGTTATGGACCTTCGCGTTTCTTAACACGCCACCCAATCATAATCACAAAACACACTCATTTGAAGATTGGTTTGTATGCTTACGAGAATACCTTCTTCGAGACCATGCTTTCGTTCCACTAGAAATTCCATTGGCTTGGCACCCATTATACTTGTTTCGCTTATAATCTTGAGAGCATACGTTTACTGCAAAACATAAATTCCAGCACTTGAACAAGCAATTTATAAACCCAAAAAATATTTAAGAGTGCAGGTGTGCCTTGTATCACTCAATAGTACCATCTGATCGGAACTTGATTTTGTAAACTCACTTGCAACCGATGGGCTTAACTCCTTCTGGAAAGTGGTCATTGCCCAAGTGTTGTTTTCCTTTAGTGCACTAGTTTCTAAGTTCATTGTGTCTCGCCACTCCCTATGTCCAACTGCCACTGCAAAGGTTTTTAGGAGAGTTAAAAAGAGGGTACCTTGTGCCTTTCATTGCATTGAATGTCAAGTCACCATTGGTCGAGGAAGCCGAAATAAGAGAGCAATAGAAATCCCACATTCAAGTCCTGCAAGACACAATGAGTAGGGAAGAAGTTACGGAAAAGTTTAGTGCCTTGGTCAATTGACTAACAGAGAGTAGGTTCAATTTGAAAGAGAGAATATACAAGGAATTTTCAAGAGTGAATGGTGGTAGTTTAACATCATTAGTTTGATGGACAGTTATTGTATGTCCATTAGGTAGGTTTATAGGTACTCGGCAATTGGTTGGTTTTTGAAGTAGAGAGCTATCGGCACAGATGCACCGACTTGCTCCAGAATCGATAATCCAAGGAAGATGGGAGACACTAGATGAAGATATATTACCTGTGAAATTGATAGAGGCAGACGGAGTTATAGCAAGTGATAAGAGTTTATGATACTCATCCGTAGTGGTTGAAGGTACAACTTCCTTGGAAGTTTGACCGTTGCTGCAAAGAAACTAGTACCATCGCTTGCATGGAGATCCACCGGCCTTTGATTATGAATTGTAGCTGCAGCTAGTGGTGGCCAAAAGTTGGGATCATGGAATTGATGTCCTCGAGGATAGCCATTAAACTTGAAACATTTATCTTTCACATGACCTGTGCTATGACAATAACTACAGATTGGTCGAGTTTGACATCCTTCTTTATTGCATTCAAAAGTTGAAACTTTGTTCAAGTGATGCTGCTTTGGGAATATGATTGTGTGGTATTGCCAAGGTGTTGTGAGAGGCTGACGGCGTGAATCTTGCTTCATGCTGCTGTTCCTCCTGCAAAACTAGAGCATATAATTTGTTTAATATGGATAAGGGATCAAGCAATAAAATCTGTCCTCTAATAGCATCATATCAGTCGTTCAGTCCCTTCAAGAAATAAATTACACGTTCTCTTTGGATTTGATCCAAATAAATTTTTATGCCCCCACACGAACAGAGGCACCAGATTGTAGTAATTTAATTCTTCCCAAAGCACTTTGATTTTTATATAATATGTTTTGTATAATATGTAGTAACAGACATGGACTGTTGCTGTAATTGATGTATTGAACTGTGTAGCTGAAAGACTCTTGGTGCAAGACTCTGAGTATATCTTTCTTTTAACTCCTCCCATATTACTTGATCTGAGGTAGCATAAGTGATGCTATCATGAATCTCCTTACTAATTGAATTGCGAATCCATGCTAGAACCAGATTGTTACATCAAGCCCACAACATAGATTATGCTCATCCTCTTTAGGCTCTTTGATAGTCCCATCTATGAATCCTAACTTGTTTCTGGCTGATAGAGCCAGAGTCATAACTCTGCTCCAGATTGCATAGTTATCATCGATAAGTGGTTGAGATACTAACCCACTTTCGAAATTATCCGAATGATGCAAATAGAAGAGATCAGATATCACCTGGGAATTTTCATGGCCATTGATAGTTCCCGACTCATTGTTCTTTCCCAACTTCCCATGCAAGGAGAAGGAAAAACACCACAG
Organism: Nymphaea colorata; assembly: GCF_008831285.2. NCBI lineage: Eukaryota > Viridiplantae > Streptophyta > Magnoliopsida > Nymphaeales > Nymphaeaceae > Nymphaea > Nymphaea colorata. Next base: position 2,841,189 of record NW_022204507.1, on the reverse strand, counting down.
GGAAGATGGTGGAAATATGGATTTTTGGCTGGCTCTGATCATGTCGCCGGTTGAGCAGGAGTCACCATGGCCTGATGATGCTGTTTGAGCCTTTTGGGGCCCAACGTCGGTCGACACTGGTGGCGGCGAGTGAAGAAATAGAGGGCACCAGAAAACTTGAAACAAAGAGAGGGCGGCCACAAATTCGAGGATTCCAGCTGTGAAAGGCTACCACAGTGATCGAACTTGGCTTGTTAGGTTTGCCTTCCTTTGGGGATGCTGTTCATGAAGTTTGACCAGAAAAGGTGGTCGGAATCATGAACGGAAGTGAAAGGGGCTGGTTCACCAAAGAACCACTCTACAGAATGCCAGGAATCCTTCAATCGCAGGGAATGGATCGATGCTTGCTTGAACTGTTATGGGATGACTTCTGGAGGATCGTGGAAGGCTGGCGATGCTACCTGAACCGCGGGATGCCAGAAACAGTGCATGCAATTAAGAAAGTCACTAGTTTAGGTCACCACGGTTTTCGGTTTCAACAACATTTGGCTGGCTCATCTTTCCCATGATATTTGACATCGTGCTCTTCTTCCTTTCACATATACTGTTCTTTTGTACATAATCAATTACAGGCGTGAAAGAATATTTTTTGTTACAACAGAATCATGCCTTCAACCTTCTAGAGAATTCCACATGTGTGACAAAGCATTACAATAGGTGTAAAGAAAACAAAGTTAATAACACAGCTTTAACAAATAGTTTTCATTTTTTGTAACAGATCCCAAGAGGCAGAAGGCCCTAACATTCTTCCGTTTGAGCTTCATAGCATCTTGAAGGTTAGAAATTGCTAAATCATACTTTCTCTAGTAAATCTCTTTTGAAGAGGACGACAACGTTGATGATGGTGGGGTTGGCAACAACAAGCTCATGAGGCGACCGGTGACACTTTACAGTTAAGAGAGGAAATAAACTCTCTACCCCTTCTTATGTGCTCCCCATCCCTGTTTCCATCACTGATAAGCTCTCTCTCTCTCTCAAGTGTTTTGTCTAGTGTCGATGACACGGGTGGATGTTCAAAGCTGGTTATATGCCCAGGCTTGTGCACAGGCTCCCATGGATCCCAACTACCCAAAAAGTGGGCTAAGGAGCTAGTACAAGTGGGCAGGGGGGCACTTGTCATTTTATTAAAGGCTATGCACGATACATGTAACCAGATGTCATGGGTCTTGATGAAAAAATGCAGCTGCAAAATTAAGAAGGCTTATGAACAAAATTTCGCTTGGAGTGGATCTGGAGGTGGCCTAAACATTGTCAAATGCGCGATCAAGTTCGCATTGGTTTCAGATTCGGATGATATTAATTAAAATTGGGCATTCAAATTTGGATTCAGATTTACAAATTTACAATAATGTAAAATAAAAAAATATTATTTAGATCCGGATCTATAAATTTGGGTTTAGATATCCATTGTCTTTTTTTTTCTGGTATCTGATTGGGTATCTATTTGATGCTGAGTCTGAATCTGAATTTAATCGAATTCCAATTTTTAATACCGAATCCGATCTGATTTTTTTTTGGATATCAAATTTCTCTTTTTTCATATCTGATTTATTTTAAAAAACTTGATCTGGTATTTGATCTAAATGTGATTCATTGACAACCTCCCGACCAAAGACTAATACAACGATGAACTCCATGGATCTCTGAAAGCTTGAGGAATTAAATGCCAACAGGGAAATAGAAATTGTCGACGAGAGATGTGGGAGATGAAGATCTCAGACGACATTACACAGCCATTTGTGACGCATTATTTCCACCATCAAATGGCAGCATACATCATCACATAAAATTGAACATCTACAGCTCCAAAGGACCCCTTACAGAATAGTCATGTGGAAGAAACATGACGATTACTACAGGGCAATGATAAATCAACTTGAAGATAATGGAAGGTAGAAGAATATGTTGGCTTCTTATGTCTGCATGCTTAAATCAATTATCAAATAGATAAATTGTTTTTAATTGAATGAATCACCTTATGTAAAAGGGGTGTTTGAATCTATTGGGGATAAGAAAACCCAGCTTATATGAAGAAGTTGAATTTTCTTAATTAACTGTAATCGCTTTAACTAATAAATGGATGGCATGTGATGATAGAAATCTTTCCATTCTTGTTAAGAAATGTCAAAGTTGAATTCTCTTTTCCTAATTGTAATCACTTTGAAATAACATAGTATGATCTCAGTTGAAAATTTGTCAAAAACCATTATACAATAATATCAATTACTCATTGTTATTTAGTACAATAATATCCAACGGTATTGATTTGTACTTGCTGCCATGTTCTGTAATTAGTAGCATGATGGCCTAATTTGAGTGTTATTACTTATTGATATAGCAATTAAAGAAGTTATGTTTTTGAAAGTATAAATATTTATCTATTCCTGGTGATGGAAAATACACAGCAGAATGCATGCACCATTTGATGCCACATGGTGAACAATGATTGGAAAATGCACAACTCTAATTTGTTGTTTATGATGCCCATACATTCTTCTGCTGAGCTTCCTTTCATTTCACTGTCCATGAAAAGAAATATATTGTGGATGTACTCATACTCCCAATCTTAGCCTTTCCACATCTTTTACAGTTACAACTTTGTTGGCCTTGTAAATTGTATTTGATGTTTTTTAAATATGATGATTTAGAGAAACCTCTACCAAGTTGCATTGCATACACTAGTATTGAACTCTTTACATTCACCGTGACCTTTAGTGTGTTTATATTTTCCAAGTTAATTATTAATTAGTGTTGGTCTCCAATTTGGATCTGCTATATCTACAGTTGCATTCGGTGTAAAACAGCACTATTTTTTATGTCTTTTACATTTATATGAAACATGCATGTGCCTAAGATTCTGAGTGGCCTTTCTTCTTTGATCCACAAAATGTTCATGTGAAGAGTGGAGTTTCTAGTGTGTATGTTTTTCTTTGTGGCTTTTGTAGCTTTTATATGTTGTATCCAGAAATGGCAAGAGCATTGCTTCATTTTCACTTATTCATTAATTTTTCATTTTATATGTGAGATGCTGTAGGTCAGAGGATCATGTTACGGCCAGCAAAGTTTCCTAAAAAAATATAAGGATGTTCTGGTCGCACTCTATCCAAATTGCATTATAGGGGGAATAAAAGAAACAGAAAATACTGAGAAAATTAAGATGGATGGTGTACAAAGCTAAATGAATCTTCTTTCTGGGAACACATACTTTCTTCAGCTGAGTTGTGATGGGAATGGCGTCAATTAATAAACAAACGATTGTCAAAGGGATCAGCAACTTTACGAAGGACTGAGAGGTGCTATTTTCTTAGAAATGCTTATACACTATTTATAACTTGATGGTGGATGATTTTGAGATGTTTTAATCTTCACAGCTACATTTGTAAGTTGTAAATAATTTTCTGATGACATTTTAAGACAACCTTCACAAGAAATGACATTTAATTTAACTCGCATATAGCCTAAAAGTCTGACTTTTTTTTTTTGTTCGTTTTTCCTTCTATATTTTTGTTAATCCAAAATCTGATGCATAGAGTGTTCATCTCTCTCTCTCTCTCTCTCTCCCCCCTTCTCATTTTCTTCTTATTGCTCTCTCTCTCTATTTCTCTCCCTCTCTCTCTCTCCCTCTGGGTGGTTCTCTCTCAGGGCCTTGTTTTGCTCTCTCGCCTGCAACTCCCCCTCACACTCGCGGAGACATCCACCAGGCTCCCCTCCTATGGTGCTCGTCCAGATAGTGTTGAGAAGCACCAAGATGAGGGACCCCATCCCCGACCTCTCATGACGAACATTGGTCCCTCTCCCTCTCTCATCTGCACTCCCTCCTCTCTTGGCCTTCAGTGTTGCCCATGGGTGCTGGCCAGGGCAATCGCCTCCTCCTCGAGCCGCTTCTTCTCCCGAATCCACTCCGCCTGCTTCACTACCAGCTCCTTCCTTGGGTGGTTTGCTCCTCCTCCCTCCTGTTCCTCAATCGCTTCTGCTTGCAGCACTATGTTTCCTACTTTTTGCTCTGTTGTTCCCTCTCCATGCTCGAAAGCAGTTTGATGAAATGCTTGTTACAGCTTGTGCTATCCACTTCCTCTTTTGGATCATTTTCATAGCTGTCCAGTCCTCTTTCGGTGCCTTGCTGTCACGTCACGCTAAGTGGCGTCTCATCGGCCTGTGGGGCCGTGCTCAGCTTAGGCTTTGAGAGGGTCTAGAAGTAGCTGCTTGGCTTCATTGTTTTTCTTGTCGGCCTTTTTTTTCTGGCCTGGGGTTGGTCTTATGGCCACCCTCCCTCCTCCTTTGCCTTTGCGATCACCACATGGAGCTTGGGTTGGTGGTCCCAGTCTTTGTGGGATCAGGCCGGGTCCTTCCCCTTAATCGTTTGTTTTGTCTTGCTGTAGTCAATTTTCTTTGCTTGCCTAAGGGGGTTCGTTAGGCTATGGCATTGTCATTCAGTTGGCAGTCTACCCATTTTCAATTGTGTTTTCATCGGCTCGCTTCTGTTGCAAGACGCTCGCAGCGTCCTCCAGGCATTCCTACCACCCGCGCGCTATTTGTTTCTCCTTTTGCAGATGGGTGACTATTCCTTGCAGCCGAGGCTTCCCAAGGTGGTCTCCGTTGGTAGGCTGGCTCCCTCACCTTGGTGTGTCCCCTCTTCTTGTTGTGCTTTCAGGCTACGTCGCCTTCTTCGGTCTATCGCTTCTATCCTCGTCTGATGGGGACATTGGTGGTGTCAGAGGTGTAATACCTTGAATGGCCGTCGGGCTGCCACGTGTTCTTGATGTCGTTTTCCTGCTAGTTGGAATGACCGGTGACTTTTCGGTCGACTGCATGGCGTTGCCGCGGTCGCTTTCTCTTTTTGGGTCTAGGTTCCTCTACCAGCTGCTTCTCAGTCGCCTGCTTCGGATGCTAGCTCTATCTTCTTTGGCTCTATCAGACTTCCTTGGCATGGGCCTACTTATTTTGGCACACGGGGTCCGCCTTTCTCGGTAGCGGTCCTGCGGGTCTTCAGCCCAGGTGGTCTGCCGCACCAGGTTTCTTCACTTGTCGAGCTCTCGCCACTTCAGCTCCCATCTTTGCTTCCCTCAGCGCTGGAGGTGGCCTTGCCTACTCGGTCATGGCCTACCTCCTCTCTGCCGCGTTCCCCCGAGGTGCTGCTTGTTGCTCTGTCTGATTGTGGCATCATCCGGTCCTTTGCACCATCACAATCGGCTGCCCTCCCGTCAGTAGGGGGTCACCCCCTTGAGGTAACTGTTGTTGCTTGCTCTTTCTCGACTATGACCTCTGCTGCTTTGACCTCTTTCGATTCGTCTCCCATAGTCAGTCCATCTCCATTTGTTGCATGTTCCTTGCTCCTTACCCTTGTTACCAGCCACCCTTTGCCTCCCCCACCATCTAGGACCACCTCCTTTGCCCACCTGCTTCGGTTTTCTTCTATTTCCTTTGACAGTTGCATTGTCACCAGCTTGCCTTCCCTGCGTGTACTACTCCCCGCACTATGTTACAGTGTTCTCGCAACCCCACCTGCTTGCCCCTTTCCCCGATTAGCCCTGCATCCCCCACCTCTCTTGTGTTGACGCTATTTCCCCCACCCTGCGTATTGATTCTGCGTCCATTGCTACCCCTCAGTTTTCTGCTCGGTTGCTTGGTCCCACCATCGGACCTTCTATTTGCCCGCTCTTGCCCGATAGGTTGCCACCTGTTTCTCCCTTGTTAGATGTTGAGCTAGGCATCTCCCTTCCGGATGCGCTTGCCTCTCTTAAGGTCACGCTTCCTCAGGAGTAGCTTGATTTCCTTCATTCTTCATTTGTTGCCACTATTGCACTGGCCTCCCACTCCAACCTTGCTCGATTGTGGTGGGAATTGCGTAGGATTGGGGATTCCGTGGCCTCCATCCTCCTTCTCAGTACTGCTAGAGTGGCTAGACGTACGCCCCTTCACATGGTTTCTACATGAGGGTTGTGTGTTAGAACGTGTGGGGCTTGGGAGCCGGTTATCGGCGTAGGTAACTCTCTTCTTGGGTGCGTCAGCATGGACCTTCCTTGCTTATCGTGGTTGACACCAAATTGTCTGTGATTTCTCACGCCTGTGTTTGTACTTTGTTGCGTCAACCGTCCTTTGGGTTTCTTCTGGCTAATGGTACCCCTAGGGGCATCCTGCTGGCCTGGTCTCCTCCTCTTACGGGGGATATGGTGCATGTTGGTTATTACTATATCTCGGTCATTCTCAATGGTCTTTGGCTCAATGGCCCGGTCTTAGTTACTACGGTCTATGGCCCTTGCGTTGGGGTCTTGCGTGACCAACGATGGGATGAGCTACATCATGCTCGTCAGCTTGTTTCCTCACCTTGGATTTTGGTAGGGGACTTCAATTGTTTGCTTAGCCCTGATGACTCTTGATCTCTTGTCTCTTCTGGTCCGTCTATGTCGGCTTTTTGCTCCTTCGTTCATGAGTTCAGTCTTTTTGACATGTCTCTGAGTAATGGCAAGTTTACTTCGTCCAATAATAGGAATCCTCTGATTCTCTGCAGGTTGGACTGGGTCTTCCTCTTGCCTTAGTTGTTCTCTCCTTTTCTTTCATACTCTTTGGTTCCTGGGCTGAGACACTTGTTTGATCATGCTCCGCTCCTCCTTTTCCCTCTTCGGGGTAGGGCTGGTACTGGGCGTGCCAAGTTGCATTTTGAGCTTTGGTGGCTCCGAAATGAGTCCTTTGTCACTGCCATCCCTAAATGGCGTGCTCGCACCATCAATGATAGGTGGGCTGCTTTCAGGCCCTCGCAGAAGTTGCACTCCATCAGGAGGGAGGTTTTTGCCTGGAAGCACATTTTCTTGAGCGGCAAGTTTTTTGAGGTGACCGGTTGGGATGAGGAGATTTGTCCCTCCAGTCTTCTGATAATATTTCTATGAATCAGTCTTCCCGCCTCCTTTGTCTCAAGTGTCTGGCTTAGGAGTGGTGAATTAGGTAGTCCATCCACTGGCAGCAGCGTTCTAGGCTGGGTTGGCTTTCGTATGGAGGCCAGAATTCTAGATTCTTCCACTTGGCCGCATCTTGAAGGCACCATCAAATGTTGTTCCAGTCCATGGTTATTGGCCATAGGGTTGTTCTTAGTGATGACATTCTCCCAGCTTTGATCGCCCATTTTCGTGATTTCTATTCTAAGCATCTTCACTTTCGTGCCCTGCTGCCATAATTTCACCTCTCCTCCCTCTCCGTCTCCTGTGCGATCTCTCTTGAGTGGCCCTTCCTGCACCAAGAAATCAAGAATGTTGTCCGGGCACTCGGCTCTGGTAAGGCGCTTGGCATTGAAGGTTTCCCTATCGATTTTTTTCACATCTTTTGAGAGGCTTGTAGCGCTGATGTATTTACGTTTTGTGATGAATTTGCCTCGAACTCCATTTTTCTTAAGGAATTTAATCGCGCCACTTGCGTCTTGGTGCCTAAGCATCCTAACCATACGAACATCAGCCACTTTTGCCCGATCTCCATCTTAGGCACACCTTACAAGATTATTGCTAAATTGCTTTATTTGCAGCTTGCGCTTGTTATGTCTTCTATCATTAACCCCTTCCAAGTTGCATTCACCAAGGGTCGATGTTTGTAGGACGCGATTGTCCTGGCCAATGAAGTTGTTCACTCTCTATACAATCTACGTCTTCCTTCCGTCATCGTTAAGTTGAACATCTCTAAGGCCTTTGATTCGGTTAGTTGGGAGTTCCTTTCAGACCTGCACACCCGCCTTGCTTTTGGTCCATCGTCTTTGCAGTGGATCCTTTCGCTTGTCACTGGGCCCAGCTTGCGGTCTCCTTCAATGGGATGTGTGGCGGTTTCTTCTGTCTCGGTCGCGGCCTTTATCAGGGTTGCCCATTGTCGATTTTGTTTTTCAACTTAGTTGTCGAGTGCTTTTCTACATTACTTCATCATGCTGCGGTCGTTGGCTTCCTCACGCCACATTCACTCCCCCACTTACAGGCCTTCTCCACCCTTCAATATGCTGACAACTTTCTCCTGTTTGGCAGAGCTTTCCACCAATAGATTGTGAGAACTTGGCTCATCCTTCGTGTTTTTGAGCTTATCTCGGGTATTTCTATTAATTCCTCTAAAGGCCACCTTTTTCTCATTCACACGGATCCAGCCATGGTGCTTCTTGCGAAAGCTTGCGTTGGGTGTAAGGTTGTTGGCTTACCCATAGACTACTTAGGTCTTCAGACTATGCTGGCACCTCCTACTCCCTCCTTTTGTAATGGAGTGGAGCAGAAGCTTGTAAATCACCTTCAGTGATGGCAGGGAAACCTGCTTTATCTCCCTGGTCGTATTACTCTTACTAAACATTGTCTTTCGTCGGTCCCCCTCCATGCACTGGCGGTCTTTCGACCTCCTGTGGCTGTTCTGAGAAGGTTTGATAGGATTATTCATAAATTTATCTGGGATGGTGATCGACCTTCAGATTGGCTTGCACGTTGGGATATGGTTGCCCTTCCACGTCTTCTTGGGGGTGTTGGGGTTACCATCCTTAGTCTGGCATGTGAGTTTTTCCTGTGTTCTTGGTGGTGGCGTCTGGCAACTGAGCATCCTCCAATCACCCTATTCATTTGTTCCAAATTTGACCTCTCTTCCCCTAGTGTTTGGAATGGTTTCATCTCCCACACCTCTCCCTCCCACTTTTGGTGCGACCTGGTTTTTGCCTTTCCCCTTTTCCTTCGGCTTGCTGGCCTCCCTTCTGTTGCACCCCCATCTTGGCCACTTTCACCTTCCCAGGGATTCACTTTTTCTTCTTGCTACCTGGTCTCTTTTGGTTCTTCTATTGCATCGCTCCCACCCGTGTCCCTTTGGTCCCCAGGCCCTTCTCCTCGTGGCATTACTTTTGTCTGGGTTCTTCTTGCTGGCCACATCAACACTTTCGACCACTTACATCGCCTTGGCATCAGTTTAGCTAACCAGTGTCCTCTCTGTCTCACCACGGTTGAGTCTCGAGTCCACCTCTTTACTACTTGCCCTTTCTTCATTAGTGTTTTTGCCTCTGCATGGCCTTCCCATGTTAGTAGCCTTCCAGACCGACCCTCCATTCGCCTTCTTTTCCTCTTTTCTCCTTCCCCCCACCTGTCTGCTTCCTGGGGGCGAGTCTAGAGGTTGTGGCTCATTTCCTCTTGGTGGCACATTTGGGAGGAGCGCAACAACAGGGTCTTCAGTGGCACCTTCTCATTGCTGAATGTTGTGGCTCGTCTGGTGTAGGGGGATGTCCATTTTGCTATTCAGCAATGGCGCCGTCCTCCGTCTGCGGCTGGGTGATTGTGCTACACCATCTTCTTTTCATTTTTGTTTTACTGTGCGATTGTCTTGTATATTCATCTTTTATTTATGTTTTTGCGGTTTATTCTTGTAGTTAGGGGACTTCCTGTCCCCAAATTTTGCTAAGAATTCTCATTTTATCGGCTCTCTCTCTCTCTATTTGTTTCAGTAGTCTATGTTTATGTTTGTTGGCATCGATCTAGATTATCTATTTGAAGCCATCCCACTTTCAAATTAGAAAGAACTGGCTTACCTGCTATACAAGTAGCATTTTGTTTTGTTTTCAAAAGAAAAATGACACCTATAGCAGTAGAGGAATCACTACTGTAAGAACTTCTAGCAACGACTTCTACCATTATCAATAACTCAACGAGTTCTTACCAATGATGTTATTGACAATGACCTTGGGCCTAACAAAAGACTTTTCCCCGTGCTGTAAAGGGCAAGGGCAACCTTAGCTGTTTGCTAGGGCAAGAGTACTTGCCAATAAGATTATTGGCAACTGCAATATGACTATTCGCTATGGTAGAAGTCGTTGCCAATAGCATATATTATAGTTGTGGTTATACAAAAGTGGGCTACAACCCAACTCTGCTCATGTCTTGTCCTGCTCGAGCTATTGTGCTTTAAGGGTCAGTTCAAAATCTACTCAACAAACCAAGACCTAACTTGTGCTCGACAATGAACCTTGAGCAAAGTATCATGTGACAGGTATAAAATGGACAGACTCAAGGCTCATTTAAGCAAGAACAGTATTTTTATAGCTAACTACCTCACTTTGTGAGGCGTCCAAAGGTTAATCTAATGATCAACCTTCAGATGAACATAAGCTGAGACTTTATAGTCTGCCTCCCAGGATTTCCTGAATCCCAGCAGCGGTTATTGCTAGAGAATTTTTGGCAGGTTCGAAAATGGTAACAAAATAAGCTTTGAATTTCCTTTTAATGAAATCTTTTATTTTGGAAATCAGTTTTTCAATTTAATCTGGCTTGCAGTTACGAGATGAAGGATACGGCTCAGGGCCACTATCCAGCAGAAATAACAACCAAATTGAAGCGCCCAATTTGACATTTTTTTGGAACAATTTGTACCGGTGCAAAAGAAATCTAGCCATATAAAGAACTTTTGGGAAAAGAGGAGGCAGGCTATAGAAAAATAGACCATGGTCTTTTTTGGCCCATCAAAATAATGCATCAACCTGTTGTGCATCTTTACAAGCCCAACACTTCTCGTCTGCCACCAATACTTTCCTCGCCTTGCAATATCTTGCGAGTTTTAGAAGACACACAAGAGAAAATCAGGGCTGCCACGGAATCAAAAGGGCATAACCAAGGAGGTTGGGAATGGATGGAACAGAGCATCATGCTCATCTTCCTTTCACATATCAATACTCTTTATGTAGATAATCAATTTTTTTACAGTCGTAAAAGAATATTTTCTGTTACAACAAAATCATGCCTTCAACCTTCTATAGAATTTCTCATGCATGGCAAGGAATACCACGATTCAATTTTACAGCTATACAGTAGGTGTAAAAAAACAAAGTTAATATAACACAGCTTTAAGTATTCGTTTTCATTTTCCATAACAGATCCCAAGAGGTAGAAGGCCCTACTGTTCTTTCATTTGCTAAGTCATACTTTCTCCACTAAATCTTTTGAGAAGACAACAATGATGTTGGTGATGGTGGAGTTGGCAACAACAAGCTCATGAGGAGGCCTGTGACACACTTTATACATAAGAAAGGAAATGAGCCCTTTACCCCTTCTTCATGTGCTCACCATCCCTGTTTCCATAATTGAGAAGCGCTCTCTCTCTCTCTCTCTCATGTGTTTAGTCTAGTATCGGTAACATGGGTTGATGGTCAAAGCTGGTTATATGCCTAGGCTTGTGCGTAGGCTCCCATGGATGCAAAAGTGGGCTAAGGAGCTAGTACAAGTTGGTAGGGGGCACTTGTCATTTTCTTAAAGGCTATGCAGCATACATGTAACCAGATGTCATGGGTGTTGATGAAAAAATGCAGCTATAAAAGCAAGAAGGCTAATGAACAAAATGTCACTAGGAGTGGATCTGGAGGTGGCCTAAACCTCGTCAAGTGCTCGACCAAGTTTGCATTGGTTTCAGATTCGGATGGTATTAATTTAAAATTGGGAATTCAAATTTCGATTCAGATTTATAAATTTACAATAATGTAGAATAAAATATATTATTTAGATCGGGTTCTGTAAATTTGGGTTTAGATATCCATTACCTTTTTTTTTCTTGGTATGCAATTGGGTGTCTATTTGGTACTGAGTCCGAATGCGAATTCAATCAGATGCCAATTTTTAATACCGAATCTGATCTGATTTTTTATTTGGATATCAAATTTCTCTGTTTTTCATATCTGATTTATGTAAAGAAACATGATCTGATATTTGATCTGAATCTGATTCATTGACATCCCTAATAACTCAGCCTCCCGACCAAAGACTAATAGAACGATGAACTGCATGGGTCTCCGGAAGCTTGAGGAATTAAATGTCCACAAGGAAATAGAAAATGGTGCCGAGAAATATGGGAGATGAAGATGACAGATTACGTCGCACAGCCATTTGTGAGGCATTATTTCCACCGTCAGATGGCAGAATACATCATAAAATAAGATGCTATATCCATGTCATCTTCACATGAACTTGTGAAATCCTTCTTCATTCGTATTGCTTGGTCACACTTCGCATTCATTCTTCTCCCACTTTGTCTCCTTTTGTTGTTCTTTTTTTTCTGGTTTTCTCTTTTCATTAAATCTTGTTATTCATGATATTGTTATTATTATTATTGTTGTTCTTGTTATTTAATTAAGCCAACCCGGTATGTTTATCCTTTGAGACTTTCTCAGCAACGACCCTTGTAGTTTGAGAATTATTTTCCAAAACCGTCTTAACTTTGCGTTTACTTTTAACTTCTTTAGCATTATGAAAGTTTCACCCTTCAGTTTAAAGCCATCCACTTAAACAAAGTTGCCAATTTTAGCTGCAAAATAAAATACCTATAGCACCCATTTGAATATCTTACGCACACTCTACCTCTATCGTGCGATCATCTTTTTGTTAAAGTTACTATTTTAATATTAACACTTAAAAATGTTCAGGAAATTATAGTACATCAGATTAAGCCACAATTATCTACACTTATATAGTATTAAATGTCATAATAAATGGTGTAACAACAAAAGTATGCTTTGCCACCAAAATTCAGTCTATAGTAAGCAGTTCCACATTTAATATATATCTGATCATGGTTTAACAGATCTGCCAAAGATAGGTTAACATTTTCATTTATTTGAACACCACATTTAAAATAGGTAGAGTTGCACACGAATTCCAGGGCTCCCATCCATTGCTGGACCAACGAAGTGTTTAAGAGTACTGTCATATGTGGGCGCGCACACAAATATACTATTGACGTGTCTTAGTGGTTTACGTTTTGGTTTTAATTGAAAAATATTCTTTACCCTTTGGAATTTCAGGATCTTAAAGCTGATGTACTTCGGGTGAAAAGGAGATTAATGTTCCACCACCAGAAGATATCTTAAAGGCCCCTCCATTCCCGTGGCCTTTTTGTGGTCGTCGATTGCATGTGGACCCGAGCAGGATATGCTATACCCTTGAGAATATGTTTCAGTATATATAGAGAGTTAACTATAATTTGCATAGGCAAATAAAAACTTTACTGTTTGTAGTTTCATTTGTTAAGAGGTGACATTTAATCACATGTAAAATCTTACAGAAAAATGACGCTCGTTTCTTGAATTATGCCCAAGAAAATTGGATCCTAAACAGAAACTGCCTATGATGTCAACATCCTTTTTTGTAAGTAAGCCATTGTTTTTACTATCTCTAAAATTACAGAAAACATGTCTGAATTTTTTTACCGAGCAGTGAGCAGGTCGTAAGAGGAGTCTGGAAAAAGTTGTCAAAATTTGAATGTCTTAGATCAAGTCTTGCTCAGCTCGTTGCCATATCTTTCACCTTCAATTTCAAAAAAGAAGAAAAGCGATTTCCATTCCTGTTTCAAAGTAAAATGAAGTCTTCCTCCAGTTAATTAAAAGGCACCATCAATTCGTTCCCGTTTTGATTTTTTTTTTCTAGGTTTAAGTCTTCAAAAGATTTATGAAGCATCTTAATTCATTGTCATTGCCATGGCTTATGCTTCCGTAAAAGTTCAAATCTGAGGTTTTGGCCATACATTAAGAATCTCATATCCTCATTTTTCTGTGGGTGAGAAATATACTATTTGTTTATGGGTCCCATTAAGGAAAAAAAAAAAGAATTTCAGATCAACGTTAGATATAAGATCTGAAACTACCAAACACACCAGGAAGAGCAGATGACTAATTGGCTTGACAATAGTTCAAGCTAGCTCTAGATTAACTATTGTCTACGCAACAACTCGACAAGTCTAACGAGCATAATGTCCCAAAAAGGCATTTGTTATAGAGAAGACCCAAAATAGGGTTGAATGAATATCCTTGATCATTCATATCTCTATTGGCAGTCATGTTTTTATATGTTAACCGTTTATGCATAGTTCATGGGTTCAAAGAAAATAACAATGACCCTCTTCTTAAAAGTCAAAACAGATAAATGCTTTTCATAACCAAAATGGATCCATCTATTCCATGTCTCTATCAGAAAGTGCAGTCAGTTTCCAAGTTATTAAATTTAAATTACAACCATCCAAATATTATAGTTGGTGCCAGGTTGCTGGTTCCAGTTGGAAGTTTCCTTGCACTTGACGTCTGTTTTAAAGAAGACTTTTAAAGGGCAAAAAAGGAATTGTAAAAATACTAAAAGATTATAATATACAGGCCATCATAAAAAATTTCTAAAATATTAAAAGACTAATTTTTGTTGCTTGCACAAACGTGTGCACGCAGTTGAATCTCTCTCGTGTTGAGACATGCTTAACTAATCCAACACCGGATGAGATAATCGGATGAAATAAAGGGGAAAAGAAAAGAGAGAGAGAGAGAGAGAGAAGAGGCAAGTGGGCATGAATCCAACGTTCATGAAAAATCAGAGTTGAATGAAAATACACTGTTGAAAATCTTTTCTTAAGAAAAATAAGTGTCACGTTGAGAACTGTAAACATATAAAAGAAAATGGACTTTTCCATAATGAGTCCTGACCTTTCCAGAAGTTTGGTATGGTTAATGACATTTTGTTGCACAGTGGGTACTAATGGCATTTCATTGCAATTAGTCCTAACCTTTTAATCAGGAAAGTACCAATGGCATTTTGTTGTACAGTGAGTACTAATGGCATTTTGTTGTCAAGTGAGTACTAATGGCATTTCATCGCAATGAGTCATGACCTTTTTGGATCCTGACTGTTCTATAATGAGTCTTGACCTTTCAAACAGAGTCCTCACCTTTCTATAAGGAAAGTACTAATGACATACAATTGCAATGAGTCCTGACCTTTTTGGATCCTGACTTTTCCATAATGAGTCCTGACCTTTCAATCAAGTCCTGACTTACCAAAATACATGAAAAATTGGTATGAGAGAGAGGATGTAGGTCAAATAACTGAACCTCTATACTTTGTATCGCCTACCTATCTTTCCTTTTCTCTCTTGCTCTATTATGGTATAAGAGCTTATTTTCAAAAAGACAAAACTCCTCCTGGTATTGCCTCACCAAATCCTTATGAAATTTTCCTTCTGCACGAGCCATTCCATTACTCGTTCTTTCTTTTTTTTGCTGCTGCTTGGTATTGGCATGTGATCTCATGGCTGCCTCCTCAAGTTCTTCTTCTACCGGTTCTGGTGGTTCTCGCATGTCGGCCCTCACTGAATCAATGCTTCCCTTGGCACTGGCTCCTACGAGCCTGCAACATTTTCTTGAAGTATAGCTCAGGCGTGTTGGCAGATGACATATATGCAGAAGGAAAGAAACAGGCGGCAAGTGTGATATAACTCACATCTTTGAAGGTATGCTTCATGCAAATTACCTCATATGTCTGCAATGCTGTTTCTCAATCCCTTCATCCTGAACCTTGGACGCAAAAGAAGGAAGAAAGCCGTTGCTGCCTGCACCTCTAAGGCCATGTTCCTAAGGCGGCCAGCTTCTTTCCCCACCTTATGGTCTGAAGGCAGGGGTAGAAGCAGATGTAGGACTGTTTTGTGCTTATTTATATTTATGAAATAATTACATAGTATTTTGTTTGCCTAACGAGTCCTAAAGGTTCAAAATTTAAAGTATTATTGCACTTCAGCAAAGGAATTTTTGGAATTTAAAGTGGAAACCTCTTCTCAGTTCATATGTACGTGTACATCTCCTGAGTTTCATTTTCCATTGTTCCCTAGAAGAAGAAACTCGACTGCACGCCACCAATTAGAGGCTTTTCATAACAGATAATAAGGCTGCATCTTCATGGACGTATCCATGGAGGAGGAGGTAAATCTATGGAGAAGCTTAATCATCATCAAAGAGGGGCCCTTAAGGTAAATTCTCATCATTTATCTTCTAGTTCTAACACTGGCTCTCCTTTTTCTTTTCTTCTGTTTTTGGTAATTTGATAAGATGTTGAAACCTCACACCCTTCTCAACAACAAAATTTTTATTTATTTTTACATAGATTTCTTACAATTATTTACTTACTTATATATGTTGTACACCTTCAAAAATGAGAATTTCTATAAGAGAGCCCCATAGCCAAAAAATTCTGGCTCCACCACAGGTTGAACTGTTCTTTTCTTCTGCTTAAAATGAGTAGCTTTTCATCGATTGTGTTGCTTTCAGTAGGAGAAAATTATGAACATTTAACTGAGTTCCTATTAAGTGCAATCCTGATGTTGAATTCTTCACCAAAAATTGATGACATCCATCGTTAGGGTAGCCATTCCTATTCTTGCAATTAATTAAATGTCAACAAAGGGCAGGAATGGAGCACAAAACGCTAAGGCAATTGAATCAAATTACTCAAAATGTCAAACATTAATCGTATTGGGCACAGTTATGTCATTCACAAGAGAAAAATAAGCCAGCACAGTCTCAGTCTTCCAAATGAAATAGAAATGTATATAGATTCCTTCTAATTAATGTTTTCTTTTTTTCATTATCGTTGTTGCCAATTTTTTTTGCTAATTCTCTCCTTTCTTTCATTCCAGTTGTACAAACAACCACAGAATCACGGTCTTTCAATTGTTAATGGTTGTTAATGTCATGTTGTATTTTTCTTCTAAAATGTTCATTCTTGCTTGTTTGGTAATGACTTTGTTTAGAAGAGTACTCTATTCTCCTAAAGAAAACAACTAATAAGAAAATGAACATCTCCTAATTAATGGTAATTGAAAATATATGAATCCATACTGCCCTTTTCTTTCTAAATAAGCTCAAGCCAATCCTCGACGAACTGCTTGGGCCAAATTCAAGTTTTTAGAACTCGAGCCAAGTTTGAGCTTCACAGTATTTGGAAGTAATTGAGCTGGGTCTGGTAGACAGCTTCACAGTTTAAGGCATATTTGGTCCAATTCAGAAAATCTACCAAAAAAAAAAAGAAAATCCATAGACATTGGCAAACCCTCAGCAGTCATGGGGGTTTGCAATGACATTAGGAAAGAAAATCTGTGCTTGTTGCCATAGGTGATAGTCACCACAAGAACACTCATTCTTGCCGATGGTGGATTGTCCATCCAGATATTGGAAGTGATGATTTTCCATCAATGTCTCACTAAGGAAGACGATGCTCACAGAGAAATATATATATATATATAGAGGGAGAGAGAGAGAACATCTTACTCTAATGGTGTACCTTTTGGGAACAACGACTTAAGCCATTAAGTGTAGTCGTTTTCCAGATGTTGCAGATGATAGTTGTTCTTATTTGACCAGAAGCCAATCGATCTAGCCACGAGCCAGTAGGAGGGAGCTCTAGCAGGCCTTGGTGGATCGAACCCACATATGGCAAAATATGGGGATGACTTGTGGCTAGGGGTGAAAGGATATAGTTGGTTTTCCGCAAAATCTATTCCAAAAGGGGTCTCGCTGCATCACAAAATACTGGATCCTCAAGTAGATTAATATTATATGTTTAAAAGAGAGGTCCACTTAGAGCTGCACAACAAGTTGAGCCAGCTCAAACTCGATTCGATCGAACTCACTCATTGAAGCTCAACTCGAACTCGACTTATTTATAAACGAGTTGAGCTCGAGTTCAAATGTATACTCGAAATGTTAAACGAGTCGAGTTCAAGATGTAAAAACTCAACTTGGCTCGACTCCACAATGAATAATGAATTGTAATGAGAAAAAGAAATTGAACGAGTAAAAACTAAACAAGTTAGACATGTTTAACATAAACAAGTTAAATGAGTCAAGTTTGAGCCCAATGTTGTATCATCAAGTCGAGCTCGAGCTTGCTTTGGAGCTCGAGTCGAGTTCAAGCTCCAGTTTTTTGTGTGAAGTCGAGCTTGGGCTGACCCAACTAGAGCTTGACTTGACTCATGCATGTGCAGCCCTGGGTCCACTACATATTACAAATAACGAAACCCTATTCTTAGGTTTTGAGATGAAACCAAGCCCTGCTCTGCCAAAGCCAAATTGAGCTATAAACCAACAAAAAAGGAGAAAATTGGAAAATCAGTGGAATTTGGGAAATAGTTGCCTAATACACTGCGTCCAACTCGTTAATCATATGTGCGTTGATATCAACTAATTTGAAAGTGATTTTTTTTTTTGCATTGTAGACAAAGTTAATCAAGATCAGAATATGCCTAAGGAAAATTATGATGACAAATATTAAGAAAAATTATTTGAAAAATTATTTGCCTAGTACACTGCGTCCTCCCCAATTTTTTGAAAATTTTTGATAACAAATATTAAGAAAAATAACTTAGCAAATAGTAGAACTCAAATGTTCTTGCTGTTTTTCATTTAACTCATTAATATTTCATTTGTTTTTTCTAAACAAAATCTATGATCTCTCTCTCTCTCTCTCTTCCCCCACAACCCCCCTAAAAAAAAAAATAAATAAAATTCAATATTAGCTGTTCGTTAATTGGTGCACTGTTTGGGATGTCCACTGTACATGAGGATCCACCTTACCAGTAAATGTTGTTGTTATCCCAAAGATGTGCACAATGAGCTGGAATCAACAGATTAATTTGCACCGTTTTGGGGATTTTGTTCAGCCTTGTTAGCAACGGACACCCACCTCTTTTATTAATGACTTTTCAAAATATTTTTATAAAAAACTTAACAACCTCAATATTAATTAGTTTTGAATAATTTACTGTGGAAGTTTAATATCCACCTAGGTGTTAATTTCCAATCCCGCTACAAATTAAATAAACTAAACATGAAAATTATTTTGTTCAGACAACAAGGAAGAGATGCTTCTATATTTATTTGGGAAAAAATAAAAAGAATTAAGGGATGTACCGTTGTAGATGCATATTAACTATTAGCATATAGCTTATGTTCTTCCTTTAAGCACCTAATTAGTTATATATCTTCAGGAATTTCTAGACTTAAATATTGCTCTTTTATTATTAAGGCGCCATATTAGAGTAAAACTGGGTAAGTGATTTACAGGTTCTTACGTAACAGATTATGTGCTTTTCACAAGCATAAACAATAGGATATATAGCAAAATATTAACAAAAAAATTTACATGTGTTTGTCTCAATAGAAATAAACTCAGCAATATTTGGAATTATTTGCTGCGTTAAAAGTAAAATTCACATGAAATGGAGGCGCTTTGGGCATTACTCTCTTTCACTTTAAAACATGGGGAAACAACCTGCTCCCGGAATGATAAAGGTAGGAGGCGTACCCCCAGCAAGCTGTTGCTGCAACCAGATCCAAAGGGGGGCACTAATTGGTACTTGTTATATATGCACTGTTTTAATATATTTTAAGATAGTATTTGATTAAATTTTTTATATGTTGCATTTTGAGAAAAATATGACTTTTAATTTATAATACTGTTCGAAATTTCACAATTCATTCAACCAAATCGGCAATAAATCGTGTGCATCTGAACTGGTTGCAAATCACAATTGTAGAATCATTTTTTTTTTATGGAACATAATACCCCGCCTAATGTCTAGGAAGGAGAACTTAAATTAATTCATGTATTATTGCACCGCAAACTACTCCATGCATCAAATGGTCCTAGTAAATGACATGTCTATGGTAAACATCAAAACAAGTATCCAACACACAGAGAGTTCAAAATTTTCAAACCCACTTTGTACGCTTTATTGATTTCCTTCTTTCCTACCCATGTACAGATCCACATTTTACATGTAACTAAGTCGTTTTCTAATGCACTACTGTCATTTAAAACATCTCATATTTCATCCTTCAATTTTTTTTTACAAAACACTGCATTCTTGGTTACATGTTCTATGTGAACATCACGTTCTTGTTGCAGTAATGCAAAGCGTATGTAAGTCTACATTTGATTGCTGCATTTAAAGATCATTTTATATCTTCAAATGTAATGGATGGAACATGGTTTTATTTTTTATTTTTTCACAATCCTACTTCTAAAGTTGCAATGAGATGGATAGCACATAACACGAAAAAACAAAAAAATTACATCAAGCAACCAAAAAGTCATGCGGAACCATCTGTCGAGTGTTTCAAGTAATATTTATTTCAAAAACATTATTGCATAAATTATTTTACAATATTGTTAGAAAAAAAATAAAGATGATGTGAACATAAACTTTTGAGACCAATTTTTTTTTATTGAAGGCAAATTTTTTATTGAAGACGTAGCACAGGGAAATAATTTTTCAAACATCCATAATTTGTATACTATTAAGCATCATTACAAACTATATTGACAACAAACCACTATTATTTATAAGATAAACTGAACAAGTCAACCGAGTCAAATCTTAGAATAAAAGGCATAAAATTCTCATGATTCTAGTCCTTAAAATTCTGGTAGATCATTGACCGATTTTGGCATAACAAGGCCATCTCAGGAATGCTCCAGCCACATTGTCAGCCCTTTTATTTGCAATCACCTGAAAGGGGAAGATGGGGATGAGAACTTGGGAAAGTTTCCCAAAAAATGCATACTATTGACTTATTCCAGCTTATGTTAAGTAATTTGAAAGTCTTGCTTATTACTACATGAAGCTGAGAGATTCAATATATGGTTTCAAGAACAAATATGCACACAAAAACATTTAATAGTGAAAAGTACAACATTCATGAATATGAGAGAGAATTTTGTCCACCGCTTTGCATATGTAACGAGCGTACGCTGGATGTAGGCCATACTACAAATATGCACATTTTCTTTCACACCCAAACATTGCATATGCATATGTGTGGGATAACAAATAGGTATGAAATAACAAATAAGTAGGAGATTATGTTTATGAGAAAACAAAACATTTATGAGATCTGAGTTAATGGACGGACCGATGGATATACGAGGTAACACTAAACATAAATATGAGTTGATCTTTATGAGATAATAAAACACGTTTAAGAGAATGAGATAATAGATGGATGTATCAGATAAGACTAAACATAAATATGAGATAATGCTTCTGAGAAAATAAATTATTTATAAGATAATGAGATAATGGACGGATGTTTGAGATAATGTTAAACTTAAGTATGAGATAATGTTTATGAGATAAAAAAAATATTTATGAGATAATGAGATAACGTTATGAGGAGGACAAAAAAACAAAAAAGCTTTTTTTACTACTTAAGGGGGTATTTTCACCATAACGATATATATATACACTGATAAATTTTATCTTTACCGAATCCTAAAATTTTCTTTTTGTGGTCTTCCTTTTTCTCCCTACAAAGAGTTTCTTTTTTTTATTAATCATGGGCATGTTTTGTCATTATTAAAAATGGCTTAAAAATTTCATACACAGGTAACCAATTTCGCATAAATGTTAGTATGCATGCATGCAATAGTTATCATGTATATGAAATTATTGCAAACATGTTTTAGTTCCACTTATTAATTAATTGTGGGTATTATGTATTCTGGTATTATGTTTGTCCAAATTTAGTTGGTCATTTAGAAAATCTAGTAGGGTCTTAGGAGGGAGAAGCTCTCCTATTGTTTTTATTAGAGCTCCTTTCATAGGGTCTTTCGTTTGTCTCATTCCCCTGTCTATGCTTCTAGGAGACAATGCAACAATTGTGAGGAAGCAAGGACCCCACCCCGGATGAAGATCCCAGAGATGCCAGTGGAGACCATGAGGTGGTCCTTGATCCAGGGAACCGACAAGGTGGAGTCCAATGTCTCCAAGCAGGAGGCTTCAAGGGTAGGTGATTGTGAAGGGGTTGTCTCACATACTCAACTTGAGAGCAGCTGCAATCAATGCGGCAATCCAACTCTCAAATATGCGTAAAAGCTATCAATAGGCATGCGATGGAAACCTATGATGACCAAGAAGAATTAGAAGTGCGTACAATTAGTGGGCATCCCCATGTCATCATTTTTGAGGAAGATCTAGAGGAGATCAATGGATCTTGGCTTCTTTATCGTTGGACTTCGCTCTCCCTGATATGAGATTCACTACCTTCACTTTTCCTTTGTTGTAATGGTCATTTTCTAGTAAAAGTAGATTCTAGTGAAGAACTTGTTGTCATTTTGAGGAAACAGGCATAGCGAGTGGGAGGTCAACTGCTTGCGTGTAGATCGGTCCTTATAATGGATCTCTATATTGGGGAGTCCCTTGAAATCCCCTAGTGAGTAGAGACTTCTTGTTTGGTGTCCATACTATGGAACAAACGGGTGCAGCCAGGGTGCTGGGGGGGAGTGAATTGAAGTCGATCCCTTCACAAAGGTTGAGCTGCAGATAGGATATGCTCGAATTTGTGTGGAGATACTACTTTCCTTAACGTTCCGTCCAATGGTGGAGTTGGAGTGTGGCAATTATGATGATGTCCGATCACAAAGAGTTGAATGAAAAGCATGAATAAAAATTTGTTTAAGATGAAAGACAATGTCTCACTTAATGCAGGACTATAATGTAAAACTCCTAATGCTTCCAACATCACGGAGTTTCAGCTCATTGCATTGTGCAATAGCATTTACAAGATCATTTCAAGAGTCATGGCATCTTGAATGGAAAAGATCCTCATTAGAATTGTTAATCAATAACAAGGAGCATTTCTGCCTAATAAACATATTCATGAATAGGTTTGGATGCAACTAGATGGTTAATATCTTAGCTGACCATAACTGCCAATCAATGCTTCTGAACCATGATATGTCAAAGGTGTATGACAAAGTTAAATGAAACTTCATTAGGAAAGCCCTACACCACCTTGGTTTTTGTGATAATTGGGTTTCTAAGGTAATGACATGTGAAGAAACAAATTCATATGCTCTCATTATTAACGGAAGAAATGACGTTTTTTTTTTTTTTTTTATTTCTTATTTTTTTTATAGTCAGCGGGGGCTTCATCAGGGAGATCCCCTCTCCTTCTATCTTTTTTACAGTTGTGGTTCAATTTTTTTTCTTTTGTGTAGGCTCGAATGGTCGGTTCTCAATATGAAAATCAAAATTTCCAAAGTCAGAGGGGTTTAGGCAAATATTCTAGGTATCTTTTATGTAGGTGGAATGATTTTTTATAGGGCGATAAAATAGAGTGGGAGAAGTTTGAAATATCCTTAGAGAATTGGAAAGTGAAGCTGGAATGCTCGTGAATAACCAGAAATCTACATTCATCCTGTTTTATGTTAATGAACATAGAGTTTAGTTTACTTCCAAAACCCTCAGTTGAGAGTTGACTCTCTCCAAAACTTACCGTGGCCTCTCTCTATTCTTGAAGAAAATGATCCCTAAAAGCTTGTGTCTGGCTTGTATGGGAAGTGGAGAAAAGTAGGATGAAAAAAAAAATCCTTTGATACTCTGATATACAATATTTAATTGTTATGTTTTGAATCAAATCATCAGCTACTAGATGATAGCTTTCTGACTGGCCAGGTCTATTATGATAATGGTTGAAAGATTGTGCTGTCATTTTCTATAGGCTGACATTGAGAACAAAAAAAAGCCCCTCATCAGCCAAAAGACCTATGTTACCCTCTAGAGGAAGCCAGTGTTCCGGTTTGAAATTTACATTTCCGATACAAAGCACACATGATCTTTTTGCTCTTTTAGGCAAGAACAACAAGCTTGTTGTGGGCATTGTTTGTGCGAAACAAATATTTAAAGACTGATAGTATGTTGACATGTCATGTAAAGCCCCAGTGTTCCTGATTATGCAAAAGCATCTTGTGGGGTTGGAATGACATAAATCATCTGATTCAATGGATGGTGGATAACAGCAAGACCACCCATTTATCGTCAAAGAGTTGGGATTGGGCATAGTAGAATACCTTATTTATAATAAAAACTTTCTCTTTTAAAACTTGGTCCTAGAGGCCTCCATTTATGAGATGAACAGTATTCACAAACAAGAGACTAGTCAAAATTGAACTCACATTGGATTTCATATGCCATTCAGCATACTAGTTTCCTTTATGACAAGGACATCTTGATGATGGGAGACAAAGAAGTAGCAATGGGTCCACCACCCAGGCACCTATGAAGTGAATTGTCTTCACAAGGTATTAGACAAAAGTAAACTGATAATGTGAAAGAATGTTGCCATTTCTAGAGCTAAATGGTGCACCTTTTTTGGCTATGGAGGTATATATATAATGACTTATGATAGAACACAAAGAGTTGGCTATGCCTTAGCCAACCAATGTGTGATCTATGATTGACAAATTGAAACAGAAGATCATGTCTTTATCCACTATTGATGTGCAAAGAAATGGTGAAGGTACTTGGGCATAAGTTTGATGTAAACATCCCAAATTGAAGAAGTGTCCAAGAGGCAACCCATTGATGGTGGAAGAGATCTCTATAGTAAAATGGTCTTAGCTTGTCTAGCGTCTTAGTCTACCCACGACCTTTGGGGATATTTAAGAAGTTAAGAAACAACATCTTTTGTGACACTGATGCTAACATCAATTGGGAGATCACTGGCAAATTATGGGTGCACATCATGAATGTCCTTGGCAGATCCTCATGGTTTTAGCATACGGAGGAGGTGTGTTGTTGGATGACTTTATCCATAAGCCTATAACCTTGGCCTTATTAGAGATATTGGCATTTATTATGCAATCAGCAATTCTTGTCCTCATGCGACCATGAAAAGACATGGGAAAATGGGATATGGTTTGTCCTTGTTGAATGCACATAGCATGAGATTTTCCTTTCTTCGAAGCAACACCTCCTTAGACACGTTGCATTTGGATGCCGTAAGGAACATAATTTAATGGAAGGGTACCAAACCTAGGTTAGTAGGGAGCCCTTTTGCGCTGTTTGGGATAACCAATTTTGTCTCTTTTATGTGTGTCCCTTTCTATTACTATCTCTTTATTTTTTTATCAATCAAAGGGTTACATTGGAATTGGCCCTTAAGTGAAGAAGTTGGAAAGTGTTTCTAACAATTGGCATGCTCAAAAATGGAAGATAGACTCAGTTGTAAAACAATAAAATGACTTAGATAATGATTACTGACCCCTACTCAACCTCATTAACCTAGGACAAAAGGATAACCTTGACCAATTGAGTTAGAAGTCATGCCACCTTGACCAATTGAGTAGCTCGGACTATATCATGGCTAGGCCAAATAATCCATTTATTGTTGGCTATACACAGGCTACCAAATACACATAAAAACTTCACATACAAATGCATGCTTGGGAACTTTCTTTAACAGTTAACAAAAGTCAAGGAGGCATCAAAAAATATTTCCTCATGGACTCAATTTTAAATGGAAAAGTCTATTACAAACCCACATTTGAAATTTCAAATAAATAGACAAAATGGAATAGATTTTCAAACCTAAGAACCTTGGTTTTGAACATAAAATATTTTTGTTTCCAATTTTATATAAAATGGGGCCGGAAACCCCCTTATGTAATTATTTTAAGAAAATTGAGGCTGCTTAAAAAGTTTTAAAAAGCTACAACTGTTATTTAAAAAGTTCAACAAATTAGTGGGGTCTTTCATGGTTGCAGCCCTATTTTTAAAAACATTTGTAAATAGTATGGAGGGGTTCTAAATTCTTTCATAAAGGTGTAACACCCCTTATTGGCACAATTTTCCTAATTTTCCCTCATCTTTTCCCTCCTTTTAATTTTTCTAAGGGTTAAATGGTGAACTAAGAAAGTGGGGCCATGCTCTGACCATCTATTGTTTGTGAGTCCTACTATGACTCTAACAACTAGCGAGGTCACCAACAGCACTCTGCTGGTCAAAACCCATGGCTTTTTCTCACTTGATTTGTCCTCATTCTAAGGCTTTCACCATTCACATGTTGAACCTTAGCCGAACAAAGACTCTCTCCCTCTTAAGTAAGGCAAAGCAAGGGAGGCTACACTACTGAAACACCTTGCTTGATTCTCTTTTTCCTTTCCTTTTAATATCTATTATAGGTTTAAAGAGCCTTGCTACGAAGTCACAATATAGGAGGTAAATGACAGAGACGTAACCAAATATTAACTTACAAGGTTTCAGCCTAAGCATGGCTTAAGTCTACAATACATCCTCACTAACTATTATTCCAACTTGTGATAAAAGAGTGAGTGGTACAACTCTTATTTTGTGTGAGTCGAAGTTTACAAAATGTACAGTAAGCCCATTTAGCTTTTGACAGTTTTTTTTTTCTTTCCTTATAAGATATGTGATCCAACATTTTCCTTTTAGATTTGATATGATTTCTACTTTTAAAAGGGCTTTCCTTGGGTTAAGTTTGCCACATGGTTAAGCTGGGTTAAGAATAAAATTCACATGAAATGGAGGCGCTTTGGGCATTACTCTCTTTCACTGTAAAACATGGGGAAACAACGTGCTCCCTAAATGATAAAGGTAGGAGGCGTACCCCCAACAAGCTGTTGCTGCAACCAGATACAAATGGAGGCACTAATTGGGACTTGTTATAGATGCACTGTTGTAATATGTTGCATTTTGAGAAAAATATGATTTTTAATTTATAATACTGTTCAAAATTTCACAATTCATTCAACCAAATTGGAGATAAATCATCTGCATCTGAACTGGTTGCAAATCACAATTGTAGAATCAATTTTTTTGATGGAACATAATACCCCACATAATATCTTGGAAAGAGAACTTAAATTAATTCATGCATTATTGCACCGCAAACTACTCCATACATCAGATGGACCAAGTAAATGACATGTATACGGTAAACATGAAAATAGGTAACCAACACACTGAGAGTTCAAAATTTTAAGACCCACTTTGTAAGCTTTATTTATTTCCTTCTTTCCTACCCACGTACAGATCCACATTTTACAGGTAACACAGTCGTTTTCTAATGCACTACTGTCATTTAAAACATCTCATATTTCATCCTTCAATTTTATTGATTTTGTCAAAGCGATTTTTTTGCAAAACGTTGCATTCTTGGATGCATGTTCAATGTGAACATAAAGTTCTTGTTGCAGTAATGCAAGGCGTATGTATGTCTAGATTTGATTGCTGCATTTAAAGATCATTTCATATCTTCAAATGCTATGGATGGAACATGGTTTTATTTTTTATTTTTTCACAATCCTACTTCGAAAGTTGCAAGAGAAGGATGGCACGTAACATGAAAAAACAAAAAAATTTACATCAAGCAAGCAAAAAGTCATGTGGAACCATCTGTCAAGCGTTTCGAGTAATATTTATTTCAAAGACATTATTACATAAATTAATGTACAATATTGTTAGAAAAAAAAATTAAAGATGGTTTGAACCTAAACTTTTGAGACCAATTTTTTTTATTGAAGGCAAATTTTTTATTGAAGACATAGCAAAGGGAAATAATTTTTCGAACATCCATAATTTGTATACTATTTAGCATCATTACAAACTATATTGACAACAAACCACTATTATTTAGAAGATACACTGAACAAGCCAACCAAGTCAAATCTTAGAATAAAAGGCATAAAATTCTCCTGATTCTAGTCCTTAAAATTCTGGTAGTTCATTGACCTGTTTTGGTAGAAACTGCAGCAACCATTCTTTTTATTGAATTTCAAAACTTTTTGCATCACTCCCTACGAGCAGAATAGAAAAGGATCACATGAGGCCAACTTAGCCTAGTAGGCCTTGAAGTTCATGTAGTATGCTAATAGAGAAAATGCATCGTCATTATTCTTGCTAATCACTATCTTAATTTGAAATTTGCAGTTACTTTGGACGAAACATTATTGTAAATCTAAACGTACTTTTCTCTCTATGGTAGTATATATAACACAATCTTCTATTTCAAGAGAAAATGAGTTGATCTAGGACAAGATCATATGCTTGGAATGAGACCTCAACAAACATTTTAGACAAAAAACCTCAAGCATTGGCAATGAACCATTGATGAACGATATTTTGTTCCTAGTGGCAAGTGCCATTATCATTGACCATGTCCAACTGCCATAGCTATTACCATGAGATGCTAATTCACAACAAAGCTCATGGATTGTCTGAATGATGCATAAAATAAGGGATGTAAAATTCTATGTAGAGGTCAGGCAAATGATTTGAACTAGAGGTGTTTGAGCTTTCTCTAGTCAGTGGATTGATATTTGCATTTGTTTTTGCCATATATTGACCAAGATATAAGAGCAACCAGTGATGACAAGATGATGATTAGTTAATAACCACATAGTGGTCAATAAGAGACCAATATCATGCTCAAAAAAAAGAACTTAGAGCTCTCCTACCATAGTAAAATCAAAACTATGGAAAACAAAGCACAAGTAAAACAGAGTGAAGGGTAGTAGATCAAAACAGAAATCACATACACATGCAATGAAGAGGCTAAATAGCACTTCCTTGGTTACTAAACTCTTATATTGTACAAGAAATTTGTTGAGAAGAATCACATGATATCTGTCCTAATTACAATAAATGCCCTTATAAGCAATTAATAAAACTATTTTTTGCTCTTTACAATTAAATTTATTTGCTGGCAATGACTCTTATCTTAATAAAAAATATTTTGTACAACAGTTCGCCACTACCCAATGCCTCTAGACACTCTAGTGGATGAACAAACATTTATGTAACTTCTCATTGTGCCACACCATGCGAACAGTTACAAGTTCTGATAGTCAACATGTATTATTTAGAAGGGGAAAAAATCTGAATATTACTAAAGATTTGAAATGGCAAATGACCAAATTTTGTAAGAAGACCATTAAAACATATTTCTTTATCTTGTTTTTTTTTCTTCAAAACAACATCAACATTTCTCAACACACTCATCACATAATTACTAGCCTATCTTGATCTAGCATGCCACACAAAATTTGAAATTGTAGTAGGATAGGAACTAGCAAATAAAGAATCAGACTTATGAGATTGGACAACTTTATTCCAGCCACTTTTTTGTTTATGCATTTAATATTGTCTTTACCCCTCCCCCTCTCCAAACTGCATTTTCTTATTCATCTCGTCCTTAAACTAAAACAAATAGATTTGTTAACTAAATATTGTACTTCTTATCTTTGCATATCTTAGACATTGATAGAAGGTTTTACTTTATTTCTAAAACATGGTCATGGGTTAATAGAAACCTCTTATTTTTTAATTGAAGTTCCATTTTGCCTTAATTTGCCATCGGGACATTCACATTCTTGCCTAACATCACACCAACTAAACCAACACACTCACATTTGCCATCAAACAAAGACCTAAAGTCACAACATAATGCAGAGTACTTGAATTTGGATGCCATTGATTGCCTTGCTTTAACTTCAGAGTATTTGCCATGAATGCCTCTAGTAACTTCTAGCAATCTTGGCCATTTTATTCCTCCAACCACATTGACCAATTACTTGACCTTTCTATCCATACATAACTTGGACGTATACATTTTCCTACACTCTAGAGTCATTTATCACCTCTACTACAGCCTCTACTTTTGCCAAGGCCACACCTATTTTGAGCAAAGGAGGCAACTATTGATGACCCACTTGTTGATTGTGGATTTCCATTGAAGAGTTCTAATCACTTCTCTTGATTTATTATAATATCATGCATTTCACATAATGAGGGAAGAGACTTCGAAGTTGTCATAGTTATGACAAAAACTTTATATTCAATCCCTAAGCCACTAAGTACATGCATATATAACTAAATCATCCTCCTTTATAACTTCAACAACTAAACAAAGGGAATCAGTTAGGAACTTCAAATGGTTGAGATAGTCAACCACGGATTCTTCACACTTAGACACATTTTGGCAATCGTGGTTGAGCTGAAGAATTTGCAAAATTTGATTATGAGACAAATGCTTGCTCAAGGAATACAAGGTTTATGTTTTATGATGGATAATTTGGCTGAGAACCAATTCTTTTCCGTTACATATTTTTTTTCGACTTGTCTATTGACGATATTTTTGAATCATGTGTTTTGATCATTTTGCGCTTCATATTTAATCAACTAACGCTTACCATCATGATCAACCTCATGATATGCTTGATAAACACTACCGGCTTCAGCATGAACATCAGTCCTTTTACTGCACTTGATGCATTATCTTGAGAATGATGTGATCTTATCATAGTAGATCTACATATACTACACTTATATCTGCATTGTCATTGAATTATAACATGAATAAAATACTGAAGTGTTTTTCTAAGTCGTTGTTTCCAAGCGCACCTTCATTTGGGGGCACTACGTACATAAGTTATACTATGATTAAGCATATTACTGCATATTTGAGCAGTTTGTCCTATATATCAACCACAATAAAAGACATCTTCAGCATATCTGCTGTTGCAATTAATCTTTCCCACTTCCACTTCCTGCTTGAGGTTTAGATTCCAAGACAATTCCGCTTGTCGGCCTTTCCCTCATGTGGCCTCTCCCATGACTCCTTTTCCATGCATTTTCTTTAGCATCACCAAGTCAGGTAGGTCTCCTCATGATGTTGATAATTTAGAAACACGTGAATGGATTATGATCATAGAAATGAACGGTATATATGCTATTTTGCAGTGTCTTTGAACTGAACCCGCGTTTACTAACTTCCCTCATACCATTATCTTCCGATTTCATCCCCATCCAAGAAATAACAGCTTCAGCTTTTGGGAAAATCTCAAGAATTTTCTGTGACATCCCAGTTTCTTGAACGAACCGCATTTCCGTAAGCTAATTGACCTGCGATAGCGTGTGAGGAGGCACTCCTATACTAGTTAATCTCTGCAAATTGTCATATTCCAATTTCTCCCTCATGCATGAAATACCAATCTACAGTTTGCGGTAAAGGGTTGGGATATTTTCCAAACCATCATTAATTTCCAATATTCATAGGACGCAAACTTTTCATATCTTGTAAGCCACTGGGGACTTGTTTCTTACCTTCAGATGCACCCAGTTTCAATGTCCACCAACAGGATGCCTTTGCTCGTTGGTGTTTGGCATTCAGAAAATAGTTAGCCTTTAGAAAGAGCTCTTGCGTTTTCTAAAGGAGGAAATTGCATTTGGATTCACGCTATATATATCTAATCTGGTCAATCAAATATTTGTCGTGATGCTTTGGCTATGGTTTAAAACGTGTGAGGAACAGAAGGAGGGCCTTATTACGTGACCAGAAAGTAGAAAATGAAGGCCCCAATTGGTAACTAATATGCACCAGACCGGTCTGCTTCGTTTAAAACATCGATATGTACAGTAAAATTAAACTGACCAATTAATGTACTGAAGCCCCAACAGCGAGCATTGAAAGAGTTCCACTGGACATCTTAGTTTTCTTAGTCTTTCTCGGGTTGTACATCAGAGAAAAAAAGCACTCCATAGTTGATATGAACATAACCATGAACGAAGTCCACCGACAAGAAACTGAAAGCACCCACCTGCGTAGTAAGGGAAGAGGGAGATGAGATCTCCCACTGCAGTTAAGATCATGTAGAAGACATGGGAAAGGTAGTGGGCTGGGAAAACGGACGTGTTGAGAAGAGCAAGACCGACCACCACGTTCAGCTTAGCCATGCTGCTTCGTGAAGGCGTCACACCCCCCTCAACTTTTGGACAAATTAAATGAGAAGCTTTCAGAAAGAAGCAATTCACAATGAGAGAAAGAGAAAACTTTGGGAGGAAGCAATCGACATGGAGGAACAATGCATGGGGTGCCTGGCTGATGGTAGAAGGTGCGCCATCGAATCGAGCTTTTCAAGTCAAGTTTTCAACTCCAGACATAAATTTTATAAGGATAAAAAATTCCGTGTGTTTTAAAGGGCGCCGATCTGGTGGTAATTATTATTTATAATTTGGGGCCTATATTTTCTGATATTCAGCCAAAATCAAGCCTCTAACTAATGCCACATCGGAGGGTTGCTTGAGGACTAAGGAAAGTCACTTCAAAAGATAACTGGGATGTCAATACCAACGGATTTGATTTGAATCACGCATTATCATATTTGATTTTTCAGATATTCATATATTCGGATATAAAAGCAGATTTGAATATGAATGAAAGAACTTATATATCATATTCAAATCTAACTTTTAAATTTGAAATCCAAAAATATATGTATATATGAATGAAAGGACTTATAGACACACTCCACATCCAAATCTAGAATTTGGATTTTTAATATCCAACATAAGATTAATGGTCCAAATCTGGTCCAGGTTTAATCCTAGTCTAGATCTTGTCCAACCAGTCAACTGTGTCATAAGTTTGCAGCTTTTGTTGTTTTGTAATTAGATTCTCTCACCATCTCCCACCTGTTGCTTGGATACAGGACTAAATCGGTATCTCTCTCTCACTAAGGCCCTGGTGGTTTAATAAAGTTGCTTTTCAGAACAGACACACACTTTCTCTCTCTCACCCAAAATGTTCATCTCTATCTCTCTCTTCCCTCCGTCCCCAAACGTTGAATCTTAAATCGTGTCTCTCTTCCTCCATCCCCAAACGTTGATTCTTAAATCGTGTCTCTCTCTTCCATTCCCGCACTCCCCAAATGCTCATAAAAATTTTCCGTCTAATGGTTTTTCCTTCTCAAAGTAACACCATCACACCAAATGGGCTAGAACATCAACTTTTTGCTCTAAAGCATAGCAAATTAATAAGCATCGAGTAGCATATGAAGTCTTTATTTTATGAAATAGAGGTGGCCCCACGCTGCCAGCCTAGAAAATGAAAGGCCATAAGGGCTACATAGTTGGCCACTTTCACTGGATTTTTAGAAAATGAAAGGCCATAAGTCCTTGTTCATGATTTTTAAAACTGTATGCAGAGCAAATATGCTAGAAAGGCTTAATTCTCCACCTTGACTGTGTTCTTTGATGATACCCCAACAAACCAGACTATATGAGAAACCTGATAACATATAACTCATTTTAAAATCACTGCATTAAACAATACTGCTGTCGATTTTGCTATGCATATATGTATGTTCCTATGTTTGGAAATAATTTTATGCATGTACATCAACACCATCATTGTATTTCTTAGCTTGCACGCCTATTACCTGTTCATTTCAAATAAGTGTCTTTCTCTAAATTATCTCCAAGAACCTCAAGCCAGTTCATTAACCTTCCCTTCCCCACAACTATGGAGATCATCTTTCTATACAGTCAAACTGAAGTCCTACAAATTAAAAGTGAACACTAATGTTGCTCCACATAAGCTAACACCATATCATCAATATGTCATTCAATTAGTCTACCATGTTGATTGCTCCATGTCTCTCTGATATGCATCTATATCCTCGAGCTCTACAACCATGTCACCTGATGCCCAAGAATTAGTACAATGACTATAGAATTTAATCACCTTATGACCAACATTAATTTTATCACAATTAATTCAAACTCAAGCTAAGATGCGAGTAGAAAATTCACCTGAAAAATGAAAGGTGATTGACTTCTACCATGTAAATACTGTTGCTAGCATACTAATATCACATAACTAATTAGGAAAACACATTTAAATGATTGCTTCTGAGTACCTACTTTTCGAGGAATTAACAACCGAATTGAAGCGCTCAATTTGACCCTTTTTTTGGAACAATTTGTACAGGTGCAAAAGAAATCTAGCCATATAAAGAATTTTAGGGAAAAGAGGAAAATTCCCATGCCAACATCTGGGCAGGACTATAGAAAAATAAATCAACGCCTCTTTTGGCCTGTCCAAACAATGCATCAACCTGTTGCGCATCATCACAAGCCCAACTTGCCTCGTCCACCACCACTCCTTTCCTCCCCTTGCAAGATCTTGCGAGTTTCAGATGACGCACAAAATAAAAATCAGGGTTGCGATGAAATCAACTGGACACAACAGGGACACAACAGGGAAGGCTGTAACAAATTTGAGAGGAATAACAAGAAAATGTGAGACTTTGCTCCGATCCTTTGAGATTTTGAAGGGAAATTCAATTTCATTGAAGACCATATCCCCACAAACGAATTTTTTTTTTTGGTATCCAAATCAAGTAGATTGTAGCCTTTTGTTCAGTAGGATAACCAATGAACACACATCGCTGAACCTTGTGACCAGGGATGTCAACGGATCGGATTCGGACCCAATATATCCTTAATCATATCAGCTT
This sequence comes from Nymphaea colorata, assembly GCF_008831285.2. Classification (NCBI taxonomy): domain Eukaryota; kingdom Viridiplantae; phylum Streptophyta; class Magnoliopsida; order Nymphaeales; family Nymphaeaceae; genus Nymphaea; species Nymphaea colorata. Next base: position 2,807,272 of record NW_022204507.1, on the reverse strand, counting down.
TTTCGGATATTCAAATATTCGGATTCGAATTCGAATAAAGAAGTCATATCCAAACCCGAAATCCAATTTCACGATCCGAATCTGATTTTTATATTTATATCTGAATCCAAATTTTGAACCAGATTTTGCTAATTTTCAAAATTTAATAGCAGTTGATATAGGATATTCGTCTAAAATGAATCTGATCCGAATTTGCATCAGAATTCGATCGGATATTTATGTATATCTGAATCTGAATTCGTATATGATTGGATGCTATTTATTAAATTGGAATCCAATCTGATTTCCTAATTGGATATCTTTTTTTTTTATATCCGATTTTTTTGGATCGGATTGGTCAGATATCCAATTCAAATCGCATATATTGACATCCCTACTTGTGATGGAATTTTCCAGTTGGTTTGAGGTTGGTAGAAAAATACAAACAACCAGACACACATATATGCTTGTAAGGTGGTTTTCTTTTAAATATTTTTTCAAAGGAGATTCAGTGTCAAGTTTTTTTTTTTTGGATGGGGTCCTATTTATTAAATATGTGGCTGTCAATGCACGTAAGTCCCAACATTTTAAGGGCAGACCTGACTGAAACTTGAGAGCATACACCACATTCAAGATGTACTGATACTTTCTCCCAACTATGCCGTTTTGTTGAGGCATGTAGGGGCATGAATGTTGATGTAGGATGTCTCTATCATGAAAAAAAAAAAATTGTCATTTGAGAAGAAATCGGTTCCACTATCTATCCTAATTTTAACACATCTGTTTTGAACTGTTTCTCAGTCATGTTAATGAAATGTTTAAGCAAATCACCTACTTCACGTTTATACATCAATAGGTAAACCCACATGGCTCTTGAAAAATCATCCACAATAGACCAAAGGTAATGTGCTTGAGTATCCGATGCTTGGGAAACATTTATTCCCAAGAGCTTTAGTAAACAGAAACTAGCGAATCAAAAGGTTTAGCAAAACATGATTCACTTAATTTGAACATCAACCTACATTGTTTAGCAACACTGCATGCTTCACATAAATGATTTGACAACTTAATGATAGAGTCATGCTTTCAGAGCATTTGATTCTTTGAGCAGGATGGGTGCCCAAGTCTCATATGCCAAACATCAAAATCTGATTGAGTGGGTTTCGTGAACAAGCAGTCTACAATTGTAAGAGGTGACTTGAAAATGAAGAATCCCCCTGACGAATCACCCTGCTCAGTCCTGGTCATGGAGATCGGGTCCTGCACAAAGCACCCAGTAGTGGGGAAAATCAAATCACATTTGGTTTTCTGAATAATTCGGCTCACTGACAATATGTTGTAAGCAAACTTTGGAAGATAATGCACTTTTTGAAGAAAAATGTAAGGTGATAGAACAACTTTACCGACACGTGTAGCATATACCATTCTGTTGTCCTGAACTCTAATTGAAAATGGAACAGCTAATTTTGTGTCATCTAGCAATGATTTATGGCAGCATGACATGTGGTGACTAGCACCAATATCTATTACCCAGGTGTCTAGTCTGAAGAATAACATAGCTAGAATGTTTATTTGGGTTACTGATCGATTTTTAATGATTGTTTGAATTGAATATATTCATCTTGAGTTACAATTGGAGCAGTGTCCTTGCTGAACTATTTTCCATGCGTGGTGGAAATTAAGGCATTGGTATCAGTTTTCCCTCCAACAGAGGCCTTGATAATAGCCCCCTTGTCTTGCGCTGTTTTCCACCGATAAAGTTTGGAGGGTAACCATTTAATTTGAAGCATCGATCCTTTGATGTCCTGCAATCTTGCAGTAATTGCAGAAGTATTGTGGGTGCCTGTTTTGTTGGTTTTCGAACGCATTCAAATTTGCACTTGCTGAGGTCTATACTCGACAGCACTAGTTTGAAGACGAGCTTCTCCTCTTGAAGGACCAGTGCATGTCTTTTGTAGAGAAGGCAAGGGTTTCATAAGTAGAATTTGCCTTCCTATAGCATTGAATGAATCATTCAATCTCATAGGAAATTCAATCACTCTCTCTTCTTGTTGCTTTTGAGCAACCACTTTCAAGGCATTGCAAGAGCATTCCGAAAGAACATCACAGGACGAAAGCTTATCCCAATATTGTAAAATAAAGAGCAACAAATATATATTCTTGATTCAAATGACTAATGGAGGACTTGAGTTGGTACTTATGAGGGGTTTGTGCTTTCATTGAATCGGTCCTTTAAGTGTCTCACACTTCAATAGTTGTGGTCGCGTAGATGATATTGCTTGATAATTCTTTTGAGATCGAGTTAAGAACCCATGAAAGACCATGTGAATGCAAAGCCTCCACATCATGATCTCAGGAGCTGCAACGCTGGGTTTGGGAAGACTACCATCAACAAAGGTGAAGTTGTTTTTGGTAGACAATGCAATTCTCAAATCATGACTCCAGGTTGAGTAGATTTCATTAGTTACTAATTATGAAACCAATATAGTACCCGGGTTGTCTGAATGATGAAGGAAAAAGAGGTTTTGAATATTGATGATGTTGTTACCATAAGAGGACTCTGCTCCACTAGCTGAAAAGGAGTTGGAAGAATTGGGAGCCTTACCTATTGACGCCATGGCTCTACATTAGAGTATGTAGAAATTATTTGAGTTAAGGAAGAATGTAACACAAGGAAGAGAACAAAGAATTGCTTCATATTTTTCTATTGATCTTACACACCTACATACAGAAGAAAAAGTAGTACGGTTTTTAGTTTCAACAACATTTGGCTGGCTCATCTTATCCCATGATATTTGGCTGGCTCATCTTATCCCATGACACTTGGTTGGCTCATCTTCTCCCATGATATTTGGCTGGCTCATCATAACAGCTTCGCTAACCAATTGAAAGTCTTATCGTTAAGATGTCAAGATAAGAAGCTAAGAAGCAAATCTTAATTTTAACACTCCCCCCTCAAACTAAGTGCAGAGATTTCTTATGTTCAGTTTGGATAGAAGATGAATAAATGCTTCCTTGCCTAAGGCCTTAGTGAATAAGTCTGTCAGCTGATCTTTGCTCTTAATGTAACTGGTTCTCACTACACCTTGATTTATTTTTTCTCATACCACATGGCAGTCTAAATCTATTTGTTTGGGTGCTCAGGAAAAACTGGATTGGCGACAATATGCATGGCAGCGTGATTGTGGCAGTATAGATAAGAATTTCAACCAAGTCACTTCACATACTGCATTTGTCAATGCCTTGTATTCTACTTCTGCAAAGGAGTGAGATACTGTGGGCTGTTTTTTTCTCTTTCATGAAATTGGAAAATCACCAAGAAGAACACAATAACTAGTTATGGACCTTCGCATTTCTTGACATGCCACCCAATCATAATCACAAACACACTCATTTGAAGATTGGTTTGTGTGCTTAGGAGAATACCTTCTTCGAGTTCGTGCTTTCGTTCCGCTAGAAATTCCATTGGCTTGGCACCCATTATACTTGTTTCCTTACAAAGTTGGGAGCATATGTTTGCTGCGAAACATAAATTACTGCACTTGAACAAGCAATTTCTAACCGTAGAGAGATTTATGTAATTTACATACCAGATTCTCCTCCTTACGGTCATATCTTGGTGGAACTTGCATATGTACTTGTTCAAGCAGATCGCCATGAAGAAGAAAGACATTCTTGACATCCATTTGGTATAATAACCAATCATTTTCGACTGCAACTGAAAGTAAAGGTCAGACATTTAACAATTTTGCGGCCTGTACAAATGTCTCATTGTAGTCCAGTCCTTCCTATTGGGAATAACCTTTGGCGACCAGGCGTGCCTTGTATCGCTCAATAGTACCATCTGATCAGAACTTGATTTTGTAAATTCAGTTGCAACCGATGGGCTTAACTCCCTGTGTATAGTGGTCATTGTCCAAGTGTTGTTTTCCATTAGTGCACTAATTTCTAAGTTCATTGTGTCTCGCCAATCCCTATGTCCAATTGCCACTTCAAAGGTTCTTAGGAGAGAAACAAGAAAGTGAAGTTAGAAAGAGGGTACCTTGTGCCTTTCATTGGATTGAATGTCAAGTTACAATTGGTCGAGGAAGCCAAAATAAAAGAGCAATAGAAATCTCGCATTCAGGTCCTGCAAGACACAATGAGTAGGGAAGAAAGTTACGGAAAAGTTTAGTGCCTTGCTCAATTGACTCACAGAGAGTAGGCTCACTTTGAAAGAGAAAATATACAAGGAATTTTCGAGAGTGAATGGTGGTAGTTTAACATCACTAGTTTGATGGACAGTTATTGTATTTCCATTGGGTAAGTTTACAGGTACTCGGCAATTGGTTGGTTTTTGAAGTGGAGAGCTATTGGCACACATATATGAAGATATATTACCTGCGAAATTGAAAGAGGCAGATAGAGTTCTAACAAGTGATAAGATTTTATGATACTCATCCATAGTGATTGAAGGTACAACTTCCTTGGAAGTTTTACTATTGCTGCCAGAGAAACTAGTACAATCACTTGCATGGAGGTCGACCGGCCTTTGGTTATGAATGGTAGCTGCAGCTTGTGGTGGCCGAAAGTTGGAACCATGGAATCGATGTCCTCGAGGATAGCCATTCAACTTGAAACATTTATCTTTCACATGACCTATGTTATGACAATAGCTACAGATTGGTCGTCTTTGACGTCCTTCTTTATTGCATTGAAACTTGAACCTTTGTTCAAGTGATGCTGCTTTGGGAATATGATTGTGTGATATTGCCAAGGTGGTGTGAGAGGCTGATGAATCTTGCTGCTGTTCCTCCTGCAAGACTAGAGCATATAATTTGTTTACTGTGGATAAGGGATCAAGCAATAAAATTTGTCCTCTAATAGCATCATATGAGTCGTTCAGTCCCTTCAAGAACTAAATTACACGTTCTCTTTGGATTTGATCCGAATAAATTTTTATGCCCCCACACGAACAAAGACACAGGATTGTAGTAATTTAATTCTTCCCAAAGCACTTTGACTTTTATATAATATGTTTTGTATAAAATGTTGTAACAGACATGGACTCTTGTTGTAATCAATGTATTGAACTGTGTAGCTGAAAGACTCTTGGAGCAAGACTGTGAGTATATCTTTCTTTTAACTCCTCCCATTTTACTTGATTTGTGGTAGCATAAGCGATGATAGCATGAATCTCCTTATAAATGAATTAAGAATCCATGCTAGAGCCAGATTGTTACATCGTACCCACAACATACGATTATGTTCATCCTCTTTAGGCTCTTTGATAGTCCCATCAACGAATCCTAACTTGTTTTTGGCTGATAGAGCCACGATCATGACCTCTGTGCCAAATTGCAAAGTTATCACCGATAAGAGGTTGAGATACTAACCCACTTCCGAAATTATCCGAATAATGTAAATAGAAGAGATCAAATATCACCTGGGCATTTTCATGGCCATTGATATTTCCTGACTATTTGTTCTTTACTTTGTTGGCCATGACTGCTCCTTAATGCTCAGGACTCAATACCCGACTTCCCATGCATAGGAGAAGAAAAAATGCCACAGGGAAGATGGCAGAAATCTGGATATTCTGGCTGGCTCTGATCACGCCGCCGATCGAGCAGGAGTCACCACGGCCTGACGATGCTGTTTGAGCCTTTTGGGGCCCAATAGGGGTCTACACCGGTGCCGGCGAGTGAAGAAATAGAGGGCACCGGAAAACTTGACACAAAGAGTGGGGCCATCACGAATTTGAGGATTCCAGCTGTGCAATGATCGAGCTTGGCTTGTGGATTTGCCTTCCTTTGGGGATGCTGTCCATGAAGTTTGATGGGAAAAGGAGGTCGGAATCGCGAGCGGTAGTGAAAGGGGTAGGTTCACTGAAGAACCACTCTACAGAATGCTGGGAATCCTCCAATCGTAGGGATTGGATCAATGCTTGCTCGAACTGTTATGGGATGACTTCTGGAGGATCGTGGAAGGCTGGCAATGCTACCTAAACCGCTGGATGCCAGAAACAGTGCACACGATTAAGAAAGTTAATAGTTTAAGTCACCACGGTTTTTGGTTTCAACGACATTTGGCTGGCTCATCTTATCCCACTACATTCGGCTGGCTCATCTTCACCCATGACATTCGGCTGGCTCATCTTCACCCACGATGTTTGGCATTGTGCTCTTCTTCCTTTCACATATTTATACTTTTTTTGTACAAAATCAAATACAGGCATGAAAGAATATTTTTTATTACAACAGAATCATGCCTTCAACCTTCTAGAGAATTCCACATGCATGACAAAGAACACCACAATTCAATTTTACACCTTTACAATAGGTGTAAAGAAAACAAAGTTAATAACACAGCTTTAAAAATTAGTTTTCATTTTTTGTAACAGATCCCAAGAGGCAGAAGGCCCTAACATTCTTCTGTTTGAGCTTCATAGCCTCTTGAAAGTTGGAAATTGCTAAATCATACTTTATCTAGTAAATCTCTTTAGAAGAGGACAACAACATTGATGAAGGTGGAGTTGGCAACAACGAGCTCATGAGGCGTTCTGCGACACACATTACACTTAAGAGAGGAAATAAACTCTCTACCCCTTCTTCAAGTGCTCCCTATCCCTGTTTCAATCACTGAGAATATCTCTATCTCTCTCTCCCTCAAGTGTTTAGTATAGTGTCGATGACATGGGTCGATGTTCAAAGCTGGTTGTATGCCCAGGCTTGTGCACAGGCACCCATGGATGCCAAGTACCCAAAAAGTGGCCTAAGGAGCTAGTACAAGAGGGCAGGGGCGCACTTGTCATTTTCATAAAGGCTATGCACCATACATGTAACCAGATGTCGTGGGTCTTGATGAAAAAATGCAGCTATAAAATTAAGAAGGCTTATGAACAAAATGCCACTTGCAGTGGATCTGGAGGTGGCCTAAACCTTGTCAAGTGCTCGACGAAGTTTGCACTGTTTTGAGATTCGGATGATATTAATTAAAATTGGGGATTCAAATTTGCATTCAGATTATAGATTTACAATAATGTAGAATAAAATATATTATTTAGATCTGGATCTATAAATTTGGGTTTAGATATCCATTATCTTTTTTTTTTCTGGTATCTGGTTGGGCATCTATTTGATGCTGATATTTATCGGATGCCAATTTTTAATACTGAATCCGATCTGATTTTTCATTTGGATATCAAATTCCTCTTTTTTTCATATCTGATTTATTTAAAAAAACTTGATATGGTATTTGATCTGAATCTGATTCATTGACATCCCTATTAACTCTATGGCTCTCCGGAAGCTTGAGGAATTAAATGCCAACAGGGAAATAGAAAATGGCAACGAGAGATATGGGAGATGAAGATCTCATATGATCTTACACTGCCATTTGTGATGCATTATACCATCAAATGGCAGCATACATCATCTCATAAGATTCTACATCTACAGCTCCAAAGGCCCTTACGGAACAGTCTTGTGGAAGAAACATGATGATTACTACAGGGCAATGATAAATCAACTTGAAGATAATGGAAGGTAGAAAAATATGTTCGTTTGTTATGTCTACATGCTTAAATTAATTATCAAATAGATAAATTGTTTTTACTTGAATGAATCATTTTAAGTAAAAGCGGAGTTTGAATCTATTGGGGACATGAATTCCTGAACATGGTTTGTATTACTAATAACAGGAATTTTTGGTTCTTGAAAGAGTTGAGAAGATTCAAGAGGCATTGAGCCTAGCAACACTAATTTCTTTTGAATATTTTATTGCAATACAAAATAGAGTCAATAAATGTAAAAGAAAAATTAAAAATGGAATTAAAATTACATGTGCCTTTCAAGTTTCTCTCTTTTTCATGAATTATATGAATGTTGAGATCCAGGTTTTTGCTATTTGTATGTGGATTCTTTTTCAATACATGATAAAGTAGGTATTCTAGTTATGGTCCTTTCCCTTGTGAAGTCTCTAGTTTCATTGATTTACATGCCTCGTATGCAACTTGCTGTTGATTGTGAAACATGAACTTGTAGTGGTTCATCTCTGTCTACCTATTGCACGGATTTAAGATCAAGCTACTGATATTGTTTTCAGGAAAGAAAATTAAAATGTGAAGGATGAATTGGTAAGAAAACTGACTTTTTTATTTGATAATGGGCATATAATAGTTGAAGATGTATAAAACCCTTTTGTCATGTTAGTTTTCCCTTTCTTCTGTTCTGTCTTAGTTATGTATTATATAGTAGTGCAGAACCACTTCTTTATCTCTCTCCTCTTCTGTCCAATTTTTGAATCCTTATAGTGGACTTTTTTTGGGTACTTGATCTATTTTCACTAAGTGGGGAAAATTTTATAATTAATGAGTGGAAAACTCTAAAAAATTAACTACTTTTGTGGTCAAAGTCATAATCTAGTGAACCCGCTTTAAGTTATGAGCCTACACTAAGGTTCAATTTTTAATCACATGATCTAGTTTTACTTTTTATATAGGTGACTGTAGAAATACTTACCAAAAACCCTGAAGTTTTGTCGCAAGGTCACTCTTTATACAAGACATATACGTAATATGGACAGAAGATTGAGAAGGATTTATGGCACTCAAAGTATTTCAGTGCAACCGAGGCAGTTGAGTATGGAATCATAGGCATGGCATGAGCTGATGACTTTATATCTTCTATAGAAACACCAGCTGAAAGGAAAACTCTTATTCAATTTTGTATGGGTACTTTGCAATGAAAGAGGGAGAGAGGATCGCAGTGTTGTAGCTAATCTAAGAAAACCCAGCTTATATGAAGAAGTTGAATATTCTTAGTTAACTGTAATCGCTTTAACTAATAAATGAATGGCATGTGATGATAGAAATCTTTCCATTCTTGTTAAGAAATGTCAAAGTTGAATTCTCTTTTCTTAATTGTAAATACTTTGACTTTGTAGTTTCTAACACGAGGTAAGCTAGTTATAGATTTTGTTTGTGAAATAACATAGTATGATCTCAGTTGAAAATTAGTCATATACCATTATACAATAATATCAATTACTCATTGTTATTTTGTACAAAAATATTTAACGATTAATTTGTACTTGCTGCCATGTTCTGTAGTTGATAGCATGATGGCCTAATTTGATGTTATTACTTATTGATATAGCAATTAATGAAGTTATGTTAGTATAAATCTTTATCTGTTCCCGGTGATGGAAAATACACAGCAGAATGCATGCACCATTTGACACCAGATGGTGAACAATGATTGGAAAATGCACAGCTCTAATTTGTTGTTTATGATGCCCATACATTCTTCTGCTTGAGCTTCCTTCGATTTCACTGTCCATGAAAAGAAATATATTGTGGATGTAATCATATTCCCAATCTTAGCCTTTCCAAATTTTTTACAGTTACCACTTTGTTAGTCTTGTAAATTGTATTCGATGTTTTTTAAAGATGATGACTTAGGGAAACCTGTACCAAGTTGCATCACATACACTAATATTGAACTCTTTGCCTTCATCATGATCTTTAGTGTGTTTATTTATTCCAAGTTAATGATTAATTAGTGTTGGTCTACAATTTGGATCTGCTATATCTACAGTTGCATTCTGTGTAAAACAGCCCTATATTTTTATGTCTTTTACATTTTTCAATATGTAACATGCATGTGCTTCAGAGAGTGGCCTTTCTTCTTTGATCCACAAAATGTTCATGTGAAGAGGGGAGTTTCTAGTGTGTATGTTTTTCTTTGTGGCTTTTGTAGCTTTTATATGTTGTATCCAGGAATGGCAAGAGCATTGCTTCATTTTCACTGATTCATTAATTATTCATTTTATATGTGATATGCTGTAGGTCAGAGGATCATGTTGTGGCCAGCAAAGTTTCCTAAAAAAAGAGAGGGATGTTCTGTTCGCACTCTATCCAAATTGCATTATAGGGGGAATAAAAGAAACAGAACATATTGAGAAAATTAAGATGGATGGTGTACAAAGCTAAATGAACCTTCTTTCTAGGAACACATACTTTCTTGAGCTGAGTTGTGATGACAATGGGCCAATGGCATCAATTAATAAACAAACGATTGTCAAAGGGATCAGCAACGTTATGAAGGACTGACAGGTGCCATTTTCTTAGAGATGCTTATACATGATTTATAACTTGATGGTGGATGTTTTTGAGATGTTTTGTTATTGATAGCTTCATATTTTCTGATGACATTATAAGACAACCCTCACAAGAAACGACATGTAATTTAACTCGCATATAGCCTAAAAGTCTGACTTGTTTCTTTGTTTGTTTTTCCTTCTGTATTTTTGTTAATCCAAAATCTGATGCGTACAGTGTTCATCTCTCTCCCTCTATATATATATATATATATTTGTTTCAGTAGTCTATGTTTTTGTTTGTTGGTATCGATCTAGACAATCTGTTTGAAACCATCCCACTTTCAAATTAGAAAAAACTGGCTTACTTGCTATAGAAGCACCATTTTGTTTTGTTTTCAAAAGAAAAAGGAGAGCTATAGCAGTGAAGGAATCACTGCTGTAAGAACTTCTTGCAACGACTTCGACCATTGTCAATAACTCAACGAGGTTTTACCAATGATGTTATTGGCAATGACCCTTGGCCTAACAAAAGACTTTTCCCCGTGCTGTCAAGGGCAAGGGCAAACTTAGCTATTCGCTAGGGCAAGAGTATTTGCCAATAAGTTTTTTTGGAAACTACATTATGACTATTGGCTATGGTAAAAGCCATTACCAATAGCATATATTATAGTTGTGGATATACACAAGCGGGATAGAGCCCACCTCTGCTCAGGTCTTGTCATGCTCGAGCAATTGTGCTTTAAAGGGTCAGTTCAAACTCCACTCAACAAACCAAGACCTAGCTTGTGCTCGACACTGAACCTTGAGCAAAGTATCCTGTGACAGGCATAAAATGGACAGACTTAAGGCTCGTTTAAGCAAGAACAGTATTTTTATAGCTAACTACATCATTTTGGGAGGCGTCGCAAGGTTAATCTAATGATCAACCTTCAGATGAACATAAGCTGAGACTTTATAGTCTGCCTCCCAGGATTTCCTGAATCCCAGCAGCGGTTATCGCCAGAGAGAATTTTTGGCTTGTTCGTAAATGGTAACAAAATAAACTTTTAAATTTCATTTTAATGAAATCTTTTATTTTGGGAATGAGTTTTTCAATTTAATCTGGCTTGCAGTTACGAGATGAAGGATAGGGCTCAGGGCCACTATCCAACAGAATTAACAACCAAATTGAGGTGCCCAATTTGACATTTTTTTGGAACGATTTGTACTGGTGCAAAAGAAATCTAGCCACATAAAGAACTTTTGGGAAAAGAGGAGGCAGGGCTATTGAAAAATACATCAATGTCTTTTTTGGTCCCTCAAAATAATTCATCAACCTGTTGCACATCATCACAAGCCCAACACTCCTTGTCCGCCACCACTCCTTTCCTCCCCTTGCAATATCTTGCGAGTTTCAGATGATGCACAAGAGAAAATCAGGGCTGCCACGGAATCAATAGAGAATAACCAAGGACGCTGGGAATGGATGGAACAGAGCATCATGCTCTTCTTGCTTTCACATATTTATACTCTTTCTGTACATAATAAATTTTTTTACACGCGTAAAAGGATATTTTCTGTTACAACAAAATCATGCCTTCAACCTTCTATAGAATTTCACATGCGTGGCAAGGAATACCACGATTCAATTTTACAGCTTTACAATAGGTGTAAAAAAACAAAGTTAATATAACACAGCTTTGAGAATTCGTTTTCATTTTCCATAACAGATCCCAAGAGGAAGAATGCCCTAACCTTCTTTCTTTGAGCTTCATAGCCTCCTGAATGTTGGAAATTGCTAAGTCATACTTTCTCCACTAAATCTCTTGAGAAGACAATGATGATGTTGATGATGGCGGAGTTGGCAACAACATGCTCATGAGGAGGCCTACGACACACTTTACACTTAAGAAAGGAAATAAACTCTCAACCCCTTCTTCATGTGCTCCCCATCCCTGTTTCCCTCACTGACAAGTTCTATCTCTCTCATGTGTTTAGTCTAGTATCGATGACATGGGTGGATGTTGGAAGCTGGTTATATGCCTAGGCTTGTGCCAAGCTCCTGTGGATGCCAGGTACCCCTCAAAGTGGGCTAGGGAGCCAGTGGGCTGGGGGCAGGGGGGGCACTTGTCATTTTCTAAAAGGGTATGGATCGTGCATGTAACCTGATCTCGTGGGTATTGATTAAAAAATGCAGCTATAAAAGCAAGAAGGCTTATGAAAAAAATATCATTTGGAGTAGATCTAGAGGTGGCCTAAACCTCGTCACATGCTTGACCAAGTTTGTTTTGATTTCAGAATAACCGTTCATGCATAGTTCATGGGTTTAAAGAAAATAACAAGGACCCTCTTCTTAAAAGTCAAAGCAGATAAATGCTTTTCATAACAAAAATGGATCCATCGATTCCATGTCTCTATCAGAAAGTTAGCCTCCAAGTTATTAAATTTAAATTACAACCATCCAACTATTACAGTAGGTGGCCGGTTGCTGGTTCAAGTTGCAAGATTCCTTGCGCATGAAATTTGTTTTAAAGAAGACTTTTAAGGGGCAAAAAGGAATTATAAAAATACTAAAAGATTAAAATGTACAGACCATTATAAAAAAATTTTAAAATATTAAAAAACTAATTTTTGTTGCTTGCACAAACGTGTGCACGCAGTTGAATCTCCCTCGTGTTGAGACCATCTTAACATTCAGATTTTCAGAAATGGGAGAAGTATCTAATCCAGCACCAGATGAGATAATCGGACAAAATAAAGGGAAAAAGAAAAGAGAGAGAGAGAGAAGAGGCAAATGAATCCAATGTTCATGAAAAATCAAAATTGAATGAAAATACACTGTTGAAAATTTTTTCTTAAGAAAACGTTGAGAACTGTAAACAGAATAACCGTTCATGGATAGTTCATGGGTTTAAAGAAAATAACAAGGACCCTCTTCTTAAAAGTCAAAGCAGATAATTGCTTTTCATAACAAAAATGGATCCATCGATTCCATGTCTCTATCAGAAAGTTAGCCTCCAAGTTATTAAATTTAAATTACAACCATCCAACTATTACAGTAGGTGGCCGGTTGCTGGTTCAAGTTGCAAGATTCCTTGCGCATGAAATTTGTTTTAAAGAAGACTTTTAAGGGGCAAAAAGGAATTATAAAAATACTACAAGATTAAAATGTACAGACCATTATAAAAAATTTCTAAAATATTGAAAAACTAATTTTTGTTGCTTGCACAAACGTGTGCACGCAGTTGAATCTCCCTCGTGTTGAGACCATCTTAACATTCAGATTTTCAGAAATGGAAGAAGTATCTAATCCAGCACCAGATGAGATAATCGGACGAAATAAAGGGAAAAAGAAAAGAGAGAGAGAGAGAGAAGAGGCAAATGAATCCAATGTTCATGAAAAATCAAAATTGAATGAAAATACACTGTTGAAAATTTTTTCGTAAGAAAACATTGAGAACTGTAAACATATAAAAGAAAATGGAACCTCATACCAAAATACATGAAAAATTGGTATGAGAGAGAGGATGTAGGTCAAATGACCGAACCTCTATAATTTGTATCACCTACCCATCTTTCCTTTTCTCTCTTGCCCTATTATGGTATCAGAGCTTATTTTTAAAAGGACAAAGCTCATCCTGGTATTGCCTCACCAAATTCCTTAGGGAAATTTTCCTTGTGCACGAGCCATTCCATTACTCGTGTCTTTCATTTTTTTGCTGCTGCTTGGTATTGGCGTGTGATCTCATGGCTGCCTCCTCAAGTTCTTCTTCTACCGGTTCTGGTGGTTCTCGGCCGTCGGCCCTCACTGCATCAATGCTTCCCTTTGCACTGGCTCCTATGAGTCTGCAGCATTTTCTTGGAGTATAGCTCAGGCGTGTTTGCAGATGACATATATGCAGAAGGAATGAAACAGGCGGCAAGTGTGATATAGCTCACATCTTTGAAGGTATGCTTCATGCAAATTACCTCATATGTCCGCAACGCTGTTTCTCAATCCCTTCATCCTGAACCTTGGAGGCAAAGGAAGGAAGAAAGCCGTGGCTGCCTGCCTGCACCTCTAAGGCCTTGTTCCTAAGGCAGCCAGCTTCTTCAGGCTTTTTCTCCACCTTATGGTCTGAAGGCAGGGGCAGAAGCAGATGTAGGACTGTTTTGTGCATATTTATATTTATGAAATAATTACATAGTGTTTTGTTTGCCTAACGTGTCCTAAAGGTTCAAAATTTAAAGTATTACTGCACTTCAGTGGATGAATTTTTGGAATTTAAAGAGGAAACATCTTCTCAGTTCATATGTATGTGTACATCTCCTGAGTTTCATTTTCTGTTGTTCCCTAGCTGAAGAAATTCAACTGCTCGCCACCAATTAGAGGATTTTCATAAAAGATAATAAGGCTGCATCTTCTTGGACGTATCCACGGAGGCGGAGGTAAATCTATGGAGAAGCTTAATCATCATCAAAGAGAGGCCTGCAAGGTAATCTAGTTCTCACACAAGCTCTCCTTTTTCTTTTCTTCTGTTTTTGGTAATTCGATAAGAGGTTGAAACCTCACACCCTTTCCCTCATCCCTGGGTTCAAGGCTGTTGAACACAGTAACAGATCTACATATATGCTCGCATGGGCAGTTGCCCATCCCAACAACAAATTTTTTATTTATTTTTACATAGATTTCTTACAATTATTTACTTATTTATATATGTTGCGCACCATCAAAAATGTGAATTTCTATAAGAGTGCCCCATAGCCGAAAAATTCTGGCTCCGCCACTAGTTGAACTGTTCTTTTCTTCTGTTTAAAATGAGTCACTTTTCATCGATTGTGTTGCTTTCAGCAGGAGAAAATTATGAACGTTTAACTGAGTGCTTCTTAAGTGCAATTATCGGTTTGGCTCCTGATGTTGAATTCTTCACAAAAAATTGACGACATTCATTGTTAGGGTAGCCATTCCTTTTCTTCCAATTAATCAAATGTCAAAGAAGGGCAAGAATGGGGCACAAAACGCTAAGGCAATTGAATCAAATTACTCCAAATGTCAACCACTAATTGAATTGGGCACCATTATGTGATTCACACTTGAAAAATAAGCCAGCGCAGTCTCAGTCTCCCAAATGAAATAGAAATGTATATATCTTCCTTCTAATTAATGTTTTAATTTTTTCAGTATCGTTGTTGCCAATTTTTTTTGCTAATTCTCCCCTTTCTTTCAGTCCAGTTGTACAAACAACCACAGAATCACGGTCTTTCAATTGTTAAAGGTTGTTAATGCCATGTTGTATTTTCATTCTAAAATGTTCGTTCTTGCTTGTTTGGTAATGACTTTGTTTAGAAGAGTACTCTATTCTCTTAAAGAAAACAACTAATAAGAAAATGATCTTCTCTTAATTCATGGTAATTGAAAATATATGAATCCATACTGCCTTTTTCTGTCCAAATAAGCTCAAGCCAATCCTCGACAAACTGCTTGGGCCAAATTCAAGTTTTTAGAACTCGAGCCATGTTTGAACTTGCTCGTGAATAGCTCTATTCATACTTGAATAAACCTGAAACCCTTCGGCAGCTCCAGCCACAACTATTAGTAAGTAATTGGGCCAGGTCTGATAGACAGCTTCTCAGTTTAAGGCATATTTGGTCCAATTCACACAATCTACCAAAAAAAAAAAAAAGAAAATCCATAGACATTGGCAAACCCTCAGCAGTCATGGGGGTTTGCAATGACATTAGGAAAGAGTCTGTGCTTGTTGCCATAGGTGATAGTCACCACAAGAACACTCATTCTTGCCGATGGTGGATTGTCCATCCAGACATTCGAAGTGATGATTTTCCATCAACATCTCACTAAGGAAGACGATGCTCACAGAGAAATATATATATATGTACATATATATATATATATACATATATATATATATATATATATATATATATATACACACACATAGAGAGAGAGAGAGGGAGAGAAATAGGGTACCTGAATGAATGCTCACCCTTAGCTAATACAAAACTCTACAATATACATTGATTTTCTTTTGGCATCTGCCAGCCATTCACATCGAAAACACCCTACACATTTTTAAATTGCTGTTCACTGATCACCCACTTTGTTTTCTTTGACGTGGAAGAAAAGATGTAGATCTAAATGACTCCGCTACTTCAACGTTCTCTGAAAGTATGACTATAAACCTTCATTCACATCGAAGCCACCCTGCATTTTTTAGTGGTTCTTCATGCATTTTTTAAGGGTTATCACTGATGACATCTGTCCAACCATTTTATATATTTTCTTTCGGCATATATCTGTAATTTAATTTTGATTGTTTAGATTTTTCGGAAATAAACATGCATTTAATTAGTCAGGTTTTAGAAATAATTGCTCAAAACCAGAAGTTTCGAAGAGATGGTTTTGTATATCTATTGGTTGAACTTTTTTTTGGTCCCATGGCATATTCCATCCATCGACTTTTCTCCCGCGTACGAAGTCAAAAAACTTTAACATATAACTTTTTTGTTTGAATTGTTTTCCAAGAGTGTCCTTTTAACTTCCGCGTACTCTTGGGTTGTTTGGGTGGAAAACTCATTTTTTGAGGTAAAAAATGATTATTCCTTCTAAGACACTGTTTTGTAAGAGTTTGGATGATAAGAAGTGCAAGTTTTTTGAAGAATTATTTTTGGAAGAAAATATTTTACCAAAATTAATGAAAAAACCAAAACTGTTCTTATTCTATATCCAAACATACAAATCTGTTTTGGAAAACTAATTACAAAATAAGTTTTAAAAAACTATTTTTCGTAAAACCTTTTTTTTTGTAGTTTTGCCATTAAAACGTTAGCACATTTTAGAATGAACGTACTGAAATATTTCCACAATCTTTCACAAAATTATAAAAAGTGGCTCGATTTTTGGCAAAATAGTAAATCCCCAGTCAACTCTTGAAAATTAAGAAACGTGCACTCATCTTTTGTGATGAAATTTCAATGTGTTGCTTCTGCATGGAGTCACTAAAATTATAAGGAATAATTTACACAGTTGACCTTTTATTGAAAATTATCCTTTTTATTTTTCTCTTCCTCTGCAGATAATTTAGATTGAGATGAGTAATTTTGTAAGTTATCCCTTTCTTTTAGTGGCTGCTGCTGCTGCAGCTTCTTAAACCCATTAATACATAAGTCACCCATTTTCCATTGGGCCCGTTCAGTCCTACGACAAATTCAATACTTGGGAGACAATGCCCTTGGAGTCCAGGCTTTACCTTTTCCTCTTTAGGAATTTGGACTTCTCCAACACTTGAGCAGAAATGTCGTACACCCACACCCATGCTTTTGAGTAGTACTCATGGAAATTGGATTGAAGAGCACTTTCAAGGACCGCCTCACTTTGGTGAGTGGGGAGGTAAGTGCAATAGAGAACCTCAGATCTGATGCGAACAATCAGTCGAAGGAACGGAGCTTATAGCCGGCACATACGTGGCAAAATACGGGGATGACTTGCGGCTAGGGGTGAAAGGATATAGCTGGTTTTCCGAAAAATCTATTCCAAAAGGGATTTTGGTGCATCACAAAAGACTGGATCAATAAGTAGATTATTATTATATGTCTAAAAGAGAGGTCCACTTAGGGCTGCACAACAAGTTGAGCCAGCTCGAGCTTGATTTGGTCGAACTCACTCGTTGAAGCTCAACTCGAACTCGACTTGTTTGTAAATGAGTTGAGCTTGAGTTCAAATGTATACTCGAAATGTTAAACGAGTCGAGTTCGAGTTGTAAATGAAAGAAAATAGAAACAAGAGAGGGAGAAAGTGACAACTCCAGAGGACGGGTATGAGTAAATCTCTTGCGATATTGACTGCAAGACTATTCCTTGATTTATATAATGTAACAAGGTTACAGCATGTGATGTAAATATGGAAACATTACAACGTTATGAAGTTGGTACAACAAAGGTAAGAATCCAACGTTACAATGGTATCGATATAGCAAGGTGTTAAGTATATAATTTGGAAGTCAAAAATTCTTTCCTTGGCTGAGTTGATCCTCCAACTGATAATCTTTTCTTGCCTTGTTCATCCGTTGCTTTCTCCTTGACATTTGGGAAATCTTTCACAATAAAAACTCAACTCGGCTTGACTCTACAATGAATATTGAATTATAATGAGAAAAAAAAAATTGAATGAGTAAAAACTAAACGAGTTAGACAAGTGAAACGAAACAAGACATGTTTAACATAAACAAGTTAAATGAGTCGAGTTTGAGACCGATGTTGTATCATTGAGTTGAGCTCGAGCTTGTTTCGGAGCTCAAGTCGAGTTCGAGCTCGAGTTTTTTGAGTGAAGTCGAGCTCGGGCTGACCCAACTAGAGCTTGACTTGACTCATGCATGTGCAGCCCTGCGTCCACTGCATATTACAATGAACAAAACCCTATTCTTAGGTCTTGATTTGAAACCAAGCCCTGCTCTGCCGAAGCCAAATTGAGCTATAAACCAACAAAAAAAAGAAAGCTGGAAAATCAGTGGAATTTGGGAAATAGTTGCCTAATACAGCGCGTCCAACTCGTGAATTATATGTGGGTTTATATCAATTAATTTGAAAGTGATTTTTTTTTTGTATTGTAGAGTAAGTTAATCAAGATCAGAATATGTCTAACGAGAGATTGTATGCCAAATAGAAAAATATACACCATGTTTGAAAGCCCAGAAAACCGGCTATGCTTCATGTCCATATTCGTATCAACATGCATGATGGTCGATCGAGCAGAAAATTTCAACAAGGTGTTATGATCCTCACCAATTTTTTGAAAAAATATGATAACAAATATTAAGAAAAATAACTTAGCAAATAGTAGAACTAAAATGTTCTTGATGTTTTACGTCATTAAAAGAGAAACCAAATTTTCTAAGCCTTTAACTCACTAATATTTCAATTGCGTTTTTCTAAACAAAATCAACGATCTCTCTCTCTCTCCCCCACCACCCCCCCTCAAAAAAATAAAATAAAATAAAAAAATAAATATTAGCTGTTCGTTAATTGGTGCACTGTTTGGGATGTTCACTATACATGATGATCCACCTTACCAGCAAATGTTGTTGTTGTCTCAAAGATATGCACAATGAGCTAGAATCAACAAATTAGTTGGCAACATTTTGGGGATTTTGTTCAGTCTTGTTAGCAACCAACACCCACCACTTTTATTAATGACTTTTCAAAATATTTTTATAAAAAACTTAATAACCTCAATATTGATTAATTTTGAATAATTTACTGTGGAAATTTAATATACTCCTAGGTGTTAATGTCCAATCCTCCTACAAATTAACTAAGATAAACATGCCAAATTTACTCAGAGAACAAGGAAGAGATGCATCAATATTTATTCGAAAAAAAAAAGAATTAAGGGATGTGCCGTTGTAGATGCATATTAATGATTAGTATATAGCTTTTATTCATCCTTTAAGCACCAAATTAATTATACAGCCTCAGGAAATTCTAAACATAATTATTTTTCTTTTAATATTATGGCACCATATTATAGTAAAACTAGCTAAGTGATTTATAGGTTTTTACGTAATAGATTACGTACTTTTCACAAGGATAAACAATAGGATATATAGCAAAACATTAACAAAAAAATTTACAACTGTTTTGTCTTGATAGAAATCAACTCAATAATATTTGCAATTATTTGATGCGTTAAGAATAAAATTCACATGAAATGGAGGCGCTTTGGGCATTACTCTCTATCACTGGTGAACATGGGGAAACAACCTGCTCACAAAATGATAAAGGTTGGGGGCTTCCCCCCAGAAAGCTATTACTGCAACCTGCTTCCCAAATGGACGCACTAATTGGGTCTTCTTATATATGCACTGTTTTAACATATTTTAATATAGTATTTAATTAACTTTTTTGTATGTTGCATTTTGACAAAAAGATGACTTTTAGTTTCTAATACTGTTCGAGGATTCACAATTCATTCATCCAAATCGGTGATAAATTTCTGCATCTGAACTGGTTGAAATCACAATTGTAGAATCAATTTTTTTGATGGAGTATAATACCCAGCATAATGTCTAGGAAGGAGAACGTAAATTAATTCATGCATTATTGCACCACAAACTACAGATAAATGACATGTCTATGATAAACATGAAAATAAGTAACCAACACAGAGAGCTCAAAATTTTGAGACCCACTTTGTAAGCTTAATTCATTTCCTCCTTTCCTACCCACGTACAAATCCACATTTTACAGGTAACTCAGTTGTTTTCTAATGCACTACTATCGTTTAAAACATATCATATTTCATCCTTTCATTTTATTGATTTTTTCAAAGCTATTTTTTTGCAGAATGTTGCATTCTAGGATACATGTTCTATGTGGACATCACGTTCTTGTTGCAGTAATGCAAGGCGTATGTATGTCTAGATTTGGTTGCTGCATTTAAAGATCATTTCATATCTTCAAATGCTATGGATGGAACATGGTTTTATTTTTTATTTTTTCACAATCCTACTTGGAAAGTTGCAATGAGAAGGATAGCACGTAACATGAAAAAACAAAAAAAAAATTACATCAAGCATGCAAAGAGTCATGCAGAACCATCTGTTGAGTGCTTCGAGTAATATTTATTTCAAAAACATTATTGCATAAATTAATGTACAATATTGTTAGAAAAAAAAATTAAAGATGATGTGAACCTAAACTTTTGAGACCAATTTGTTTTTTAATGAAGGCAAATTTTTTATTGAAGACATAGCACAAGGAAATAATTTTTCAAACATCCATAATTTTTATACTATTAAGCATCATTACAAACTATATTGACAACAAACCACTATTATTTAGAAGATACACTGAACAAGTCAACTGAGTCAAATCTTAGAATAAAAGGCATAAAATTTTCATGATTCTAGTCCTTAAAATTCTGGTACATCATTGACCGGTTTTGGCATAACAAGGCCATCTCAGGAATGCTCCACCCACATTGCCAGCCCTTTGATTTGCAATCACCTGAAAAGGGAAGATGGGGATGAGAACTTTGGAAAGTTTCCCAAACAATGCATACTACTAACTTATTCCAGCTTATGTTAAGTAATTTTAAAGTCTTGTCTCACTTCTATATGAAACTGAGGGATTCAATATATGGTTTCAAGAACAAATATGCACACCAAAACATGTAACAATGAAAAGTACAACATTCATGAATATGAGAGATTGTTTTGTCTGCCGCTTCGTGTTTGTAACGAGCATACGCTGGATGTCGTCCTTTCATGGCCAAATATTGCATATGCATATGCATGAGATAACAAATAGGTATGAAGTAACAAATAAGTAGGAGATAATGTTTATGAGAAAACAAAACATTTATGAGATATGAGATAACAGATGGACCGATGGATATATGAGGTAACACTAAACATATATGAGTTGATGTTTATGAGATAATAAAACATTTGCGAGATAATAAGATAATAGATTGATGTATAAGATAATACTGAACATAAATATGAGATAATGCTTTTGAGAAAATAAAATATTTATAAGATAATGAGATAATGGCCGGATGTATGAGATAATGCTAAACCTAAGTATGAGATGATGTTTATGAAATAAAAAAATTATTTGTGAGATAATGAGATAACGCTATGAGCAGGACAAAAAAAGAAAAAAGCTCTTTTTACTACTTAAAGGAGTATATTCGCCATAACGATATATATATATATACACTGATAAATTTTATCTTTACCGAATCCTCAAATTTTCTTTTTGTGGTTTTATTTTTTCTCCCTACAAAGAGTTTCTTTTTTTTTTTAATCATGGGAATGTTTTGTGATTATTAAAAATGCTTACAAAATTGCATAGACAGGTAACCAGCTTCGCCTGAATGTTAGTATCCATGCAGGCAATAGTTAACATCTATATGAAAGTATTGAAATTATATTTTAGTTTCACTTATTAATTAATTTGGGGTATAATGTATGCTGCTATTATGTTTGTCTAAATTTAGTTGGTCCTTTAGAAAATCTAGTAGGGTCTTAGGAGGGAGAAGCTCTCCTAGGGTTTGTTTAGGGCTCCTTTCATAGGGTCTTTCATTTCTCTCTCTCCCCTAGCTATGCTTCTAGGAGACGATGCAACAACTGTGAGGAAGCAAGGCCCCCACCTCGGATGATGATCCCAGCGATGACAGTGGAGAAAATGAGGTGGTCCTCGATCCGGGTAACTGACAAGGAGGATGTGCTCGAATTTGTGTGGAATGAACGGAAGTTGATCCCTTCACCAAGGTTCAACTGCAGATAGGATATGCTCGAATTTGTGTGGAGATACTACATTCCTTCACGTTCTGTCCAATGGTGGAGTTGGTGTGTGGCAATTATGATGATGTCCCATCACATTGAGTTGAACGAAAAGCACAAATAAAATTTTGCTCAAGATGGAAGACAACGTCTCATTTAATGCAGGACTATAATGTAGTAGAAACTCTCCAACCACATCAAGATCCCCGATGGTTCAAGGATAAAAGTATCTCACCATCTCCAAAAGAGGTTACCAAAGTAGACAAACTCCTAATGCTTCCAATATCACGGAGTTTCAGCTCAATGCAGTGTGCAATAACATTTACAAGATCATTTCAAAAGTCATGGCAGCTAGAATGGAAAAGATTCTGATTAGAACTGTTAATCAAGATCAAGGAGCATTTCTGCCTAATAAACATATTCAGGAATTGGTTTGGATGCTACTAGATGGTTAATAGCTTAGCTAACCATAACTGCCAATCAATGCTTCTGAACCATGATATGTCAAAGGTGTAGGACAAAGTTAAATGAAACTTCATTAGAAAATCCCTGCACCACCTTGGTTTTTGTGATAATTGGGTTTCTAAGGTAATGATTTTGAAGAAAAAAACACATATGCACTCATTATTAACGGAATAAATGAAGTTTTTTTTTTTATAGTGGGGGGCTTCATCAGGGAGATCCCCTCTCCTTCTATCTTTTCACAGTTGTGGTTCAATTTTTTTTTTGGTGCGTTGGCTTGAATCGTCGGTTCTCAAAAGGAAAATCAAAACTCCTAAATTCAGAGGGGTTTAGTCAAATATTCTAGGTATCTATCATGTAGATACAATGATTTTTTGTAGGGCTATAAAATAGAATGTGAGAAGTTGGACATATCCTAAGAGGATTTGAAAGTGAAGTTGGAATGCTCTTGAATAACCAGAAATCAACATTCATCCTGTTTTATGTTAGTTAATGAAAGTGGAGTTTAGTTTACTTCCAAGACCCTCAGTTGAGAGTTGACTCTCTCCATGCCTCTCTCTATTCTTGAAGAAAATGAACCCTAAAAGTTTGTGTCTGTCTTGTTGGGAAAGTGGAGAAAAGCAGGATGAAAAAAAAATCTTCTCTCATACTCTGATATACTATATTTAATTGTTATGTTTTGAATCAGATTGTCAACTACTAAATGATAGCTTTCTGACTGCCCAGGTCTGTTATGGTAAAGGTCGAAAGATTGCACTGTCATTTTCTTTAGGCTGACATTAAGAACAAAAAAAAGGCACCTCATGAGCTAAAAGACCTATGTTACCCTATAGAGGAAGGCAGTGTTTCAGTTTGAAATTTACATTTCCTAAACAAAGCACACATGATCTTTTTGCTCTTTCAGGCAAGAACAACAAGCTTGTTGTGGGCATTGTTTGTGCAAAACAAATATTTAAAGACTGACAGTATGTTGATGTGTCATGTAAAGTCCCAGTGTTCCTGATCATGGAAAAGCATCTTGTGGGGTTGGAATGACATTAATCATCTGATTCAATGGATCGTGGATAATAGCTAGACCACCCATTTATCATCAAAGAGTTGGGATTGGGCATAGTAGAATATCTTCTTTATAGTAAAAACTTTCTCTTTTGCAACTTGATCCTAGAGACCTCCATTTATGAGATGAACAGTATTCACAAACAAGAGACTAGTCAAAATTGAACTCACATTGGATTTCATATGTCATTCATCATACTGGTTTCCTTTATGACAATAACATCTTGGTGATGGGAGACAAAGAAGTAGCAACGGTTCACCACCTAGGCACCTATCAAGTGAATTGTCTTCACAAGGCATTAGACAAAAGTAATCTTATATTGTGAAAGAATGTTGCCATTTCTAGAGCTAAATGGTGCACCTTTTTTGGCTACGGAGGTATATATAATGACTTATGATAGAACACAAAGAGTTGGCTATGCCTTAGCCAACCAATGTGCGATCTATGATAGACAAATTCAAACAGTAGATCATGTCTTTATCCACTATTGATGTGCAAAGAAATGGCGAATGTACTTGGGCATAAGTTTGATGTAAACATCCCAAATTGAAAAAGTGCCCAAGAGGCAACCCATTGGTGGTGGAAGAGATCTCTAGAGTAAAATGGTCTTAGCTTTTCTAGCATATTAGTCTACCTATGACCTTTGGGGATATTTAAGAAGTTAAGAAACAACATCTTTTGTGATACTGATGCTAACATCAATTGGGAGTATCACGAATGCCATTAGCAGATCCTCATGGTTTTGGTAGCATATGGAAGAGGTGTGTTGTTGGATGACCTTATCCATAAGCCTATACCCCTGGCCTTATTAGAGGTATTGGCATTTATTATGCAATCAGCAAATGGGATATGGTTTGTCCTTGTTGAATGCACGTAGCATGAGATTTTCCTTTCTTCGAAGCAACACATCCTTAGATACGTTGCACTTGGAAAATCCCTCGGGTGCCAAACCTAGGTAAGTAGGGAACCCTTTTACACTGTTTGGTAACCAATTTGGTCTCTTTTATGTGTGTCCCTCTCTATTCCTATGTCTTTATTTTTTTTATCAATCAAAGGGTTACATTGGAATTGGCCCTTAAGTGAAGAAGTTGGAAAGTGTTACTAACAATTGGCATGCTCAAAAATATAAGATAGACTCAGTTGCAAAACAATAAAAAGACTTAGATAATAATTAATGAGCATTGACCCCTACTCAACCTCATTAACCTAGGACAAAAGGATAACGCTCTTTCCCTTCCCATTCCATGAGTTAGAAGTCATGCCACCTTAAACAATTGAGTAGCTCCGACCATATCATGGCTAGGCCAAATAATCCAGTCATTGTTGGCTATGCACATGCTCTCAAATACATATAAAAGCTTCACAGACAAACCCAAGCTTGGGAATTTTCTTTAACAATTAACAAAAGTCAAGGGGGGATAAAAAATTATTTCCTCATGAACTCAAGTTTTAAATGGAAAAGTCTACTACAAACCCACATTTGAAATTTCAAATAAATAGACAAAATGGAATAAATTTTCAAACCTAAGAACCTTATTTTTTAACATAAATTTTTGTTTCCAATTTTGTATAAAATGGGGCCGGAAAATGGGGCCATGCTCTGGCCATCTATTGTTTGCGAGTCCTCCTACGACTCTAACCACTAGCGAGGTCACCAACAGCACTCTGCTGGTCAGACCCATGGCTTTTTCTCACTCGATTTGTCCTCATTCTAAGGCTTTCAACATGTGAAAACCCATGGCTTTTTCTCACTCGATTTGTCCTCATTCTAAGGCTTTCAACATTCACATGTTTAATCTTAGCCGAACAAAGACTTTCTCCCTCTTAAGTAAGGGATAGCAAGGGAGGCTACACAACTGCAACACCCTTATTGATTCTCTTTCTTTTCCTTTTAATATCTATTATAGGTTTAAAGAATCTTGCTACAAAGTCACAATATAGGACGTAAATGAGAGAGACGTAACCAAATATTAACTTACGCGGTTTCAGCCTAAGTATGTCTTAAGTCCACAATACATCTTCACTAACTAGTCTTCCAACTTTCGATAAAATAGTGAGTGGTATAACTCTTATTTTGTGTGAGTCTAAGTTTACAAAAATGTACAGTAAGCCCATTTAGCTTTTGATAATTTTTTTCCTTTCCTTATAAGATATGTGATCCAACATTTTCCTTTTAGATTTGATATGATTTCTAATTTTAAAACCACAAACTTCTTTTTATTTTATACAAGTTTATCAATAAATTTGTCACTCTTCTCTTTATTTTATATTTTTTTTTTTTTGCCTCCCATGGGTTAAGTTTGCCACCGTCACTCACTCCCTTTTCCTAATTGTCTGTAATTTTTCTTTCGTCTGTTCTCCAGTGTCCCTTTGCAAGCTAATCTCCTTGACATGCATCTTGTTGACTAGCATAACAAATTGTGGCCCTAAGATATCTACTGCTTGGTTCTTTGAGTTTATAAGCTAAATTCCTATTTCTCCTTGTGCAACTCTTCATCTCACAAAGCGACCATCTGCTTGTAAGTTGCATAAAGATTATTAGACTATATGAATGGCCTACCATGGTTAATACTAAGTTCATGTGAACACTATTTGATCCATAATGAATATGAAAGCCTTGCAGCAATGGCCTTGTGTTCTACATCCATCCTCAACTTGGCCATTGTTAGTTGTCAGTAGTTTTGTAGTCCTCTATGATACCTGGATAGGCAAGATATTCTTGAGCTGATCTTGAGTCATTAGGGCAGTTTGCTCAATCTGGATTAGGGAACACGTACGTCTCCTATATATAATATTCCCTTAAGATATATTATGATCCGTTTAACATGTCTTAGTGATCTGGAGTAGGTGTTTATAAGAACTGATGAGTTTTTATTCAATGCATCTGTCACATTTAGCCCACTGAACAAAATGTATTATACAGCTCCAGCTATACTCTTGTATGAAGTAGCATATGAAACTATTTTCCTTTGATGTGTGAATAATTTTCACATTAGCTGCAGCAACGTTGTTGACTAAGTTTACTTGAAGTCGAATCTTTGTGAGAACTCTGTATATATTTCCTATGCAACAACACCATTCAATCATTTTCATAAACTACTTCAAAATCTAAAAAGAAATTTAGAGTGCTCAGATATTTGATAGAAAATTCTTGAGAAAAGCTTTTAATAAGATTTGCATAAAGTACTTTCCTGCCTAGAAAGAAGTTTAGAGTTCCCAAATCTTTGATGGAAAATTATTGAGAAAAACTTTTAATAGGATTTGGTATAACCTTCTTACTAGTAGATAATACCACATAAATTAATACTAGTAATTTTTGTAGTTCTTAACAACAAATAAGTAAAAAAGAGTTAGCATTAGAATCATCAAAGCCAAGATTGAATAAATAATCTTTGAGTCTATAAAACCACACACAAGGTGCACGTGTTAAGCCATTTAAGGCTTTGTTGAGATTAAACAATTAGTTTAAGGTGAGTTGGGGCTTTCGCCATCATGAGAAGATAATATAGGATGGCATTGTTTGGACACAAGTGTAGTTATAGAGGAAATAAGCAAGACAAATAAGTTGTTGGGTAGGTTGCAAATTTCTATTGTCCAAGGATATGTCACAAATTTTCTAAACATTTATTGTAGGCTTTGTATTATAATAGAGAATGTTTGTCTCATTAAACATAAAATGTCTCACAACAAAGCTCTTATATGTCATAAGATTGTTATAGACAAATTACTTTTCTATCCAATTAATACATAAGGGCCATATTTGGTTTTAAGCTTACAACAACACATTTCATCGAGATATGAAAAGTGTTTATAGCTTAATGCTTTCCAATGATCAATAGCAATCTTCTTACCAAAAAAAATATTCATATGATGGCTGGTTTCCTTGATTTTTGTTAGGTAACACTTTTGTAATATAGTGTCATATCTGAAACTGTATAAGAATGAGGGCAAGATATCCATTTTTCGATTCTCCCTTTTATCCAAAAAAATTTAAAGATCTATGTTAACAAACTCACCACCACCATCACTATTTGATTTTTCATCCAATATGTTTCACTTTGAAATAAGTCAAAATTTGACTTTTGATTACTAAATAGGAAAGAGGAGCAAATAATACATGTTTTTTTCACTATTTTAATTGTAACTATAAAATCAGAATCACTATTGTGAAAAATTGGGCACAAGTAAAACAAAGCTAAATAAGTAGTAGAGAATAACAGACAAGGCACTTTACAATAGAAACATATCATATAGCATTGTTATTATCTTAATTGAAAACTTCTACACAATAGCTTACCACTACTTGGAGCTTTAAGAGACATCCTGATAAACATACAATTATTTAGCTTATCATTATGTCATACTACTCTAACACTTCCCTTATCATGGTAGAACTGAATTTTGCCAATGGCTTTTATAAATATGTCAGCTACCTAATTTTTTTTACATCAACATGGTTTTTGGCACACAAACCTGTAAGCTTATGTGTCAAATGACAATCAATCACTATACCTTTTGTACATTGATGAACACTAGATTTCTGGAGGTGAGAGTAGCTTGTTTATCACAATACATATGAACTGATGAGCTTGAATATATTTTTAGAACGAGACTACTTTGCAACATGCATCAACCATGAAATGATATTTGACGTCAACCAATGTTCTTGACATAATCAGCTGTTTCTTTGTTTTCCAAGATATAATACTGCCACCTAAGAATAAATCACATAAACTTTTATCTAGAATTCATTTATGCTTGCCATGAAAACTCCTTAACTGGGACAATCTTTTATGTGTATAACCACCTTTAGAGCAGCTTCCCAATTATTGTTGCAAAGTTTTTCCATATAACTGTTGTTAGCATGTCAGACCATGTAATTGTTACGTTGTTTAGTTTCTTTAATAATCTCATACTTCGTAGTGTCTATGATGTATTCTCAATCATTTTTAGGTAGATGTATGTGTTCTTCCATTGGTGTATCAACAAACTTTGCATCTATATGACAAGGGTTTTCAGTAATATCGAGAGCATACTTCCTTTGTGCTAAATGAATTCCCTATTTTCTTCTTCCAAGTTCAAGACCTAAGAAAAATTTCAATTTTCCCAAATCTTTCATATGCAAAAACTTAAGTAATTCTTGAACTTGTTGATCTCTTCATCCTTATTTCTTACAATGATAAAGTCATCTACATGGACCAAGACAATAATAAAACTTTCACCTTTGGGTAGTGTGAATAGCAAGTAATTAACCTTTGATTATAGAAACCAATAGCTTGTAAGCACACTAGAGAACTTGATAAACCAGTTTTGGGAAGCCTATTAGAGTCTATAGGATAATTTGTTCAATTTACAACTGCTATTTTTCCCTTGTTAGCCATATACTTCAGGTAGAACAACTTCAAGCATGCCACCATGTAATAATGTATTGTAGACATTCATTGATGTGGGCTCCAATTCAATTTTGTGGCAATTGTAAGCATCTCACAAACACTAATTTGGTAACTAGTACATATGGTTCGTTATAGTTCAGCCCCTCTCTTTGTCCATATCATTTTAACAGTTCCATCTAATCTAAATTTCATCTTATATACCCACTTTCAACCAACTGATTTAACACTAGGTGGACAATTTGTAAGAGTCCATGTTTTCATGTTCTCCAATGCTTTAGCTTAAGCTATCATCAATTAATGCTAGAACTTGTGCTTTTCTACTTCAAAATATGATCGAGGTTAAGACAAATGTGAAACAATAAGCAGAGATGGTTCATAAGTAAGAGAAAACCTCTGAAAGGATACAGAATTGGAAAGCAGGATGCACGACCTCTTATCAATGGCTATTTCCTTGATCATTGTTGTGAGCAATTTGAAGAGGTAGTTGGATGACTTTATTATTGCTAATGTCATAAACACTCTGTTTTAGGAACATATTTGTCTTTAAAGTTTGATCAGTAATGGGGGGTGGAAGAAAAAAAAATTATGACACTACCAGAAGTTCTTGGTTTCAGAATTCTGTGCCACTACCAGACTTGACTTTTAAGATGTCAACTTTGCGTTGGATATTCAAAAACTTGAAAAAAATTCACAGTTTAGATTTGTTTTCATATTTATGCTTTGTAGAAAGTATCAACAATGCACGAGTGATCATCCACAGTACTAATGAAACAGTGTAAGTTAGTTATGGATGAGAAGGAGTTATCTATAAAACAAATTGTTGTTAGAATACATTTTTCCCAAAATCTCATAGATATAGGGTATTAGAGCAAAACTGAAAGCACACACACATGCAATGGAGAGGCTAAAATAGCACTTCCTTGGTTACTAAACTCTTACAGTGTGCAAGAAGATTGTTGAGAAGAATCAAATGATATCTGTCCTAATTACAATAAGTGCCCTTATAAATGATTAATAAAACTATTTTTTTGCTATTTACAATTAAATTTATCTGCTGGTAATGATCCTTATCTTAATAGAAAATATTCTGCACAATAGTTCTCCACTAGCAAATCCCTCTAGAGATTCCAGCAGATGAACAAACTTTCACGTAACTTCTGATTGTGCAACAGCAGGTTAACAATTACAAGTCCTCATAGGTCTACATGCATTATTTAGAAAGGAAAAATTCTAAATGTGCTTAAAGATTTGAAATGGCAAACGACCACATTTTGAAAGAAGTCCATTAAAACATATTTCTGTATTTTGTTTTTTGCCTTCAAAATAACATCATGATTTCTCAATAGATTCATCACATAATTACTAGCCTATCTTGATCTATCATGCCACAGAAAATTTGAAATTGTAGTTTGATAAGCACTAGCAAATAAGGATTCAAACTTATGGGATTGGTCCACTTTATTCCAGCCACTTGCCCGTTTACCCATTAGCTATACATACATATTGTCTTTACCGCTTCCCCTCTCCAAACTGCATTTTCTTGTTCATCTCATCCTTAACCTAAAGAAAACAGATTTGTTAACTCAATATTGCACTTCTTACCTTTGCATATATTAGATATGGATCGAAGATTTTACTTTATTTCTAAAACATGGTCATGGGTTAATAGAAACCTCTTATTTTTGAATTGATTTGCTTAATTTTCCATTGGGGCATGCACATTGCCTACCATGACACCAACTAAACTAAAACACTCATATTTGGCATCAAACATATAGACCTAAAGTCGCAACATGATGCACAGTACTTGTATTTGGATGCCATTGATTGTCTTGCTTTGACTTCGTAGTCATTCCCATGAATGCCTCTTGTAAATTCTAGCAATCTTGGCCATTTTATTCCTCCTACCACATAATTCACCAATTACTTGACTTTTCTATCCATAATGAACTTGGATATATACCTTTTCCTACACTCTGGAGTCATTTATCACCTCCACTACAACCTCTACCTTTGCCAAGGTCACACCTATTTTGAGCAAAGAAGGCAACTATTGATGACCCACTTGCTGATTGCAGATTTCCATTGAAGAGCTCTAAACACTTCTCTTGATTTATGAGAATATCATGTATTTCCCAGAATGAGGGGAGATTTGAAGTTGTCATCGTTATGACAAAACCTTTATATTTGTTTCCTAAGGCACTATGTACATGCATATATAACTAAGTCATCCTCCTTTATAACTTCAACAACTAAACTAAGTGAATCAGTTCGAAATATCAAATGGTTGAGAAAGTCAACAATGGATTCTTCACACTTAGACACATTTTGGCAATCGTGGTTGAGCTGAACAATTTGTAAATTGGATTATGAGACAAATGCTTTCCCAACGAATATAAGGCTTGTGATGGATAATTTGGCTGAGCACCAATTCTTTTCCATTACATTTTCTTTTTCGACTTGTTTGCGGATTGCATTTGACATTTTTGAATGATGTGCTTCGATCATTTTGCACTTCATATTTAATCAACTAACCCTTAACATCATGATCAACCTCATTATATGCTTGATAAACACTACCGACTTCAGCCTGATCATCAGTCCCTTTACAGAAGTTGATGCATTATCTTGAGAACGATGTCATCTTATCATAGTATATCTGCATATACACTTATATCTGCATTGTCATTGAATTATAATATGAATAAAATACAAGCACACCTTCACTTGGGGCACTACGTACACAAGTTATACTAAGCATATTACCTCATATTTGAGCAGTTTGGCCTATATATCAACCAAAATAAGAGTCATCTTCAACATATCTGTGGTTGCAATTAATCTTTCCCACTTTCACTTCCTATTTTAGGTTTAGATTCCAAGACACTCCCCCGTGTCGGCCTTTCTCTCACATGGCCTCTCCCTTCGCTCCTTTTCCGCGCATTCCATTCAGCATCACCAAGTCACGTAGGTCTCCTCATCATATGGATAATTTTGAAATGCGTGAATGGATTAGGATCACAGAAATGAATGCTATATATGCCATTTCGCAGTGTCTTTGCACTGAACCCACATATACTAACTTCCCACATACCATTGTCTTCCCTTTTCATCCCCGTCCATGAAATAACAGCTTCAGTTTTTAGGAAAAGCTCAAGAATTTTCTCTGACATCCCAGTTTCGTGAACGAACCACATTTGCGTAAGCTAATTGACCTGCGGCAGCATGTGAGGAGGCACTCCTATACTAGTTAACCTCTGCAAATCGTCGTATTCCAATTTCTCCGTCATGCATGAAATAATGACTACAATCTTCCGGAAAGGGTTGGAATATTTTCCCAACCATCATTAATTTCCAATATTGATAGGACACTAACTTTTCATATCTTATAAGACACTGGGGACTCGTTTCTTACCTTCAGACGTACCCAGTTTCAATATCCACCTACAGGATGCCTTTGTTGGTGTTTGGCATTAAGAAAATAGTTAGCCTTTAGAAAGAGCTCTTGCATTTTCTAATGGAGAAAAATGCATTCGGATTCATGCTCTACTTTTCAAACGGGATTCCATCAATATATATCTAATCTGGTCGATCGAATGTTTGTCGTGAAGCTTTGGCTTTGGTTTAAAACGTATGAGGGACAGAAGGAGGGCCTTATTACATTACCAGAAAAAGGAAAATAAAGGCTCCAATTGGTAACTAATATGCCCCACATTGGTCTGCTTCGTTTAAAACATCAAATTGTACTGTAAAATTGAACTGACCAAGTATGTACTGAAGCCCCAATCTGAAAGAGCTCCAAAAAGGGCCATGGTGGAGACCAGTAGAATGGGCTGCTGGAACTTCATCGGCACACGGTCACCTGCGACATCTTATTCTCGTTATTCTTTCTCGGGTTGTACATCGGAGAAGAAAAGTACTGAATAGCTGATATTAACATAACCATGAACGAGGTCCACAGACAAGAAAGTGAAAGCACTGCCCACCTACGTAGTAAAGGAAGAGGGAGATGACAATTCCCACTGCAGTTAAGGTCATGTAGAAGACGTGGGAAAGGGACTGGGCTGGGAAAACCGACGTGTTGAGAAGAGCAAGCCCTATCGCCAGATTCAGCTTAGCCATGCAGCTTCGTGAAGGCGTACCCTGAGCAAGCTGTTACTGGAACCAGATGACAAAGGGAGGCACTAATTGGGACTTGTTATATATGCACTGTTTTAATATATTTTAATATAATGTCTAGGAAGAAGAACTTAAATTAATTCACGCACTATTGCCCGCAAACTACTCCATACATTAGATGGTCTGAGTAAATGACATGTCTATGATAAACCACAAAATAAGTAACCAACACATAGAGAGTTCAAAATTTTGAGACCCACTTTGTAAACTTAATTGATTTCCTCCATTCCTACCCACTTAGTATTACCTTTTAGTACTGCTTCATCATTTGAACCACTCAGATCCACATTTTACAGGTAACTCAATCATTTTCTACTGCACTATTCTCATTTAAAACATCTCATATTTTATCCTTTAATTTTATTGATTTTTTCGAAGTCAATTAATTGAAAATAGTTGCATTCTTGGATACATGTTCTATATGAACACCACATTCTTGGATCATGTTACAACACAATCACACCTTCAACCTTCTAGAAACTTCCACAAGTGTGACAAGGAACACCATGATTTCATTTTACAGTTTTACAATGGGCGTAAAGAAAACAGAGTTAATAACACGGCTTTAACAATTAGTTTTCATTTTTCATAACACCCCTCCTTCAAACTGGTGAATGAGGTCTCCAAAACCCAGTTTGAGCTTTTAAAATTTGACTTGATCTTTGACAAGGGACTTGGTGAATAGATCAGCCAGATGTAAGTACGATGGAACATAGCTTGTGACAATTGTTCCGTTTTTTACTTGCTCATGCACTAGATGGCAGTCGATCTTCCCATGCTTGGTGCTTTCATGTAAAATTGAGCTCACTGCCATTTGTAATGCTGATCTCATTAAAAAGAAGCTGCATTGGTGGAGGAGGAGGCACTTGGAGGTCTTTTAGATGACATCTTATACATATAAGTTCTCAGCAGTAGTTGCGCAATATTTTTATTTCGGCTGAGAAGTGAGATACTATTCTCAGTTTTTATGTTTTTTAGAAGATTAGACATTCTCCTAATTAAACATAGTAACCAGAGATTGATTTTTTGGTGTCTTTGCAAGCTCCATAGTTGGCATCAAAGTATGTGGTAAGCATGAAATTGTCATCTACTGGAAGAAAAATTCCATGACCGCATGAAGTTTGAGATAGCGTAATACTTTTATAGCAGAATTGTAGTGGGTAGTTGGTTTCTGCATATGGTGGCTAGGAAAGTAAATAGCAAAAACTATTTCTGGCCTGGTTATATTCAGATATATAAGATGCCCCACAAGTCTTTGAAACAGTGAAGGATTTTTTAAATCTTATCCATCATTGGCAGCAAGGGGTTGACAAGGTTCCATGCGATCCTCAGATGGCTTGGCATTGAGAAGGCTTAATTAATCAATAATGCTACAAAAATACTTGCGCTGTGATGAAAATATTCATTTCTTCCCTTTGCTAAGCTCTAGGCGAAGGAAATATTTTAAGTTTCCCATCTTTCATGAAAAATACATTTGAAGTTTTCTAGGTATTCCATATCATTTCCTGCAACAATGAGAGCGTTGATGTACACCAAAATTACCATGAACACCCTTTCTCTTTGATATGCACACAGTGTGTAATCACACTTGGATTGCATAAAACCATAGCTCACCACTTCTGACGAGAACTTCAAGAACCTGTTTTGACGAGCATGTTTCAGCCCAGAGATAAACTTGTTTAGCTTGCACAATTTTGTTTCTCCTTTTTCACAATAACTAGGAGGCAATGCCATGTAGATTTCTTCATTCAACATCCTATTTAGAAAGAAGTTATACACATCCATTTGTTGCAGCACCCAATTTCGTTTTGCAGCTATTGCAATCAAACAACAAATAATAACAAGTTTGGCGGCAGCAGCATAGATCTCATGGAAATCCAAGCCACTTGTGCATACCCTTTGGCCACTAATATGGCTTTGAACCTTTCTATTTCACCATTCGCCTTATACTTGATCCGATAAACTCACTTGCAGCTGATGGGTTTGACATTATTTGAAGGGGAGACTAGGGTCCAAGTATTGTTTGATTCCACCGCCATAATTTCTTCTTGCATGGCTCTTTTCCAATTTGTATGTTGATCTGCCTGACTAAAGCATGATGGTTTGGTTTGAGGAAAGATATTCAACAGGAAGCTTTTAAGAGCAGCTAAAAAATGGGAAAAAGACAACTTATGACAAATGATACCTTGTGGAAGCCCTTTTCTAGGGAAGTATTTGTTTCAACCTCATCACTTGATTCTAAAACAATTTCAGGTGGTTGTTCAATGTTTGTACAATCAGTAGTCATGACATGATCTTGGCTTTCAGTCAGTCGGCAAGAACAAGGGCCTTGTTCACTTGAATTTCTGCTCTCAAGTGTATGATTGTCATCAAATGTGAGAGGAATAACTTGAAAATTTGAGACTTTGCTCTGATACTTTGAGAATTTGAAGGGAAATTCAGTTTGATTGAAGACCATATCCCTACAAACGATTTTTTTTTGGTTTCCAAATCAAGTAGATTGTAGCCTTTTTGTTCAATAGGAGACCCAATGAGCACACCTCGCTGAACCTTGTCACTAGGGATAACGGATCGGATTCGGATCCAATATATCCTTAATCATATCAGCTTTTTTGGATATTCAAATATTTGAATCCGAATTCAAATAAAGAAGTCATATCCGAACCCGAAATCCAATTTGACGATTCGAATCTGATTTTATATTTATATCTGAATCCCAATTTTGAACCAGATTTTGCTAATTTTCAAAATTAAATAGCAGTAGATATAGGATATTTGTCTAAAAAAGAATATGATCCGAATTTGCATCTGAATTCGATCGGATATTTGTGTATATCTAAATTTGAATTCATATATGAGTGGATGCCATTTATTAAATCTGAATCCAATCTGATTTCCTAATTGGCTATTTTTTTTTTCCATGTCTGATTTTTTCGGATCGGATTGGTCAGATATCCAATTCAAATCGATATATTGACATCCCTACATGTGACCGAATTTTCCATGTGGTTTGAGGTTGGTAGAAAAATACAAACAACCAAACACACATATATGCTTGTAATGTGGTTTTCTTTTAAATAATTTTTCAAAGGACATTCATTGTCAAATTCTTTTTTTTGGATGGGGTCCTATTTATTAAATATGTGGCTGTTAATGCACGTAAGTCCCAACATTTTAAGGGTAGACCTGACTGAAACTTGAGAGCATACACCACATTCAAGATGTGCTGACGCTTTCTCCAACTACTCAGATTTGTTGAGGCTTGTAGGGGCATGAATGTTGCAAATGCAACACTAATTTTGTGTCATCTAGCATTGATTTATGGCAGCATGAAATGTGGTGACTAGCACCAATATCTATTACCCTGTTGTCTAGTTTGAAGAATGACATAGCTAGAATGTTTATTTGGGTTACTTATCGATTTTTGTGGAGTTTTTTGAATTGAATAAATTCATCTTCAGTTAGAATTGGAGCAATGTCCTTGCTGAACTATTTTCCATGCATGGAGGAGATTAAGGCATAGGAATCAGTTTTCCCTCCAACAGAGGCCTTGATAATAGCCCCTTGTCTAGCTTTATTTTCCACCTATAAAGTTTGGAGGGTAACCATTTAATTTGAAGCATCGTTCCTTTGATGTCCTGCAATCTTGCAGTAATTGCAGAAGTAGTGTGGGTGCCTGTTTTGTTGGTTTTCGAATGCATTCAAATTTGCACATGCTGAGAGACCAACATACTCCACAGCACTAGTTTGAAGGCGAGCTTCTCCTCTTGAAGGACCAGTGCATGTCTTTTGTAGAGAAGGCAAGGGTTGCATATGTACAATTTGCGATCTTATAACATTGAATGAATCATTCAATCTCATAAGAAATTCAATCAGTCTCTCTTCTTGTTGCTTTTCAGCAACCACTTTCAAGGCATTGCAAGAGCATTCTGAAAGAACATCATAGGACGAAAGCTTATCCCAATATTGTAAAATAAAGAGCAACAGATATATTTTCTTGATTCAAACGTCTAATGGAGGACTTGAGTTGGTACTTATGAGGGGTTTGTGCTTTCAGTGAATCGGTCCTTTAAGTGTGCCCACACTTCAATAGTTGTGGTGGTGTAGATGATATTGCTTGATAATTATTTTGAGATGGGGTTAAGAATCCATGAAAGGCCATGTGATTGCAAAGCCTTCCACATCATGACCTCAGGAGCTGCAACGCTGGGTTTGGGAAGACTACCATCAACAAAGGTCAAGTTGTTTTTGGTAGACAATGCGATTCTCATAGCATGACTCCAGGTTGAGTAATTTTCACTAGTTACTAATTGTGAAACCAATATAGTACCAGGGTTGTCTGAAAGATGAAGGAAAAAGAGGTTTTCAATAGTGATGATGTTGTTACCATAAGAGGACTCTGCTCCACTAGCTGAAAAAGAGTTGGAAGAATTGGGAGCCTTGCCTGTTGATGCCATGGCTCTGATTATAGTATGTAGAAATTATTTGAGTTAAGGAAGAATGTATCACAAGGAAGAGAACAGAGAATTGCTTCATATTTTTTTATTGATCTTACACACCTATATACAAAAGAAAAAGTAGTACACAGTTTTTAGTTTCAATGACATTTGGCTGGCTCATCTTATCCCATGATATTTGCCTGGCTCATCTTATCCCATGACATTCGGTTGGCTCATCTTCTCCCATGATATTTGGCTGGTTCATCCTAGCAGCTACACTAACCAACTGAAAATCTTATCGTTAAGATGTCAGAATAAGAAGATAAGAAGCGAATCTTAATTTTAACACTCCCCCTCAATCTAAGTATAGAGTTTCTTATGTTCAGTTTGGATAGAAGATGATTAAATGCTTCCTTGCCTAAGGCCTTTGTGAATAAGTCTGCCAGCTGATCTTTGTTGATTAACTGGATAGAAGATGATTAACTGGTTCTCACTACACCTTGATTTATTTTTTCTCAAAACACATGATAATGTAAATCTATATGTTTGGTATGCTAATGAAAAACTGGATTCGAAGCAATATGCATGGCAGCCTGATTGTCGCAGTATTGATTTGTCGGTTGTAGATGTCTCACGCCTAGATCTAACAATAAGAATTTCGACCAAGTCACTTCACATACTGCATTTGCCAACGCCTTGTATTCTGCTTCTGCAAAGGAGTGAGATACTGTGGGCTGTTTTTTTGTCTTTCATGAAATTGGAGAATCACCAAGAAGAACACAATATCTAGTTATGGATCTTCGCGTTTCTTGACACACCACCCATTCATAATCACAAAACACACTCATTCGAAGATTGGTTTGTGTGCTTAGGAGAGTACCTTCTTCGAGTCTGACCTTTCGTTCCGCTAGAAATTCCATTGGCTTGGCACCCATTATACTTGCTTTGCTTATAATGTTGAGAGCATACACTTGCTGTGAAACATAACTTATTGCACTTGAACAAGCAATTTCTAAACCCAAAAAATATTTAGGAGTACAGGTCTTTCACAAGAAATTTCTGACATAAAAATTGCTTAAATTTGTCAATCAGCTCCTTGTTGTTGCCTGTAATAATAAGGTCGTCCACATAAACGGGAACAACAACAAAAAATTGGTCTTGTTTGTAAGTGAATAATGTGTGTTTGGCATTTGATTGACTGAATCCAAACTCCACTAGTGCCAAGGACAATTTGTGAAACCAATTTCAAGGAGACTGTTTGAGACCGTAGAGAGATTTATGTAATTTACATACCGGATTCTCCCCCTTACAGTCATATCTTGGTGGAACCTTTATATGTACTTCTTCAAGCAAATCGCCATGAAAAAAGGCATTCTTCACATCCATTTAATATAATAACCAATCATTTTCCACAGCGACTGAAAGTAAAGTTCACACAGTTACCTTTTTTGCAGCTGGTACAAATGTCTCATTGTAGTCTAGTGCTTCCTATTGAGAATAACCCTTGGCGATGAGGCGTGCCATCATGTATCGCTCAACAGTACCGTCTGATCAGAACTCGATTTTGTAAACTCACTTGCAACCGATGGGCTTAACTCCTTGTGGTGAAGTGCTCATTGTCCAAGTGTTGTTTTCCTTTAGTGTACTAATTTCTAAGTTCATTGTGTCTCAACACTCCCTATGTCCAACTGCCACTTCAAAGGTTTTTAGGGGAGAAACAAGAAAGTGAAGTAAAGTAAGAAAGTGGGTACCTTGTGCCTTTCATTGCACTAAATGTCAAGTTACCATTGGTCAAGGGAGCCGAAATAAGAGAGCAATAGAAATCCCGCATTCAGGTCCCGCAAGACACAATGAGTAGGGAAGAAAGTTACGAAAAAGTTTAGTGCGTTGCTCAATTGACTCTCAGAGAGTAATTTCACTTCGAAAGAGAAAATATACAAGGAATTTTCGAGAGTGAATGGTGGTAGTTTAACATCACTAGTTTGATGGACAGTTATTGTATGTCGATTAGGTAAGTTTATAGGTACTCGGTAGTTGGTTGGTTTTTGAAGTAGAGAGCTAACGGCACAAATGCACCGACTTGCTCCAGAATCAATAATCCAAGTAAGCTGGGAGACACTATATGAAGATATATTACCTGTGAAATTGATAAAGGCAGACGGAGCTCAAACAAGTGATAAGAGTTTCTGATACTCATCCATAGTGAATGAAGGCACAACTTCCTTGGAAGTTTGACCGTTGCTGCCAGAGAAACTAGTACCATTGCTTGCATGGAGGTCCACCTGCCTTTGATTATGAATGGTAGCTGCAGCTAGTGGTGGTCGAAAGTTGGGATCATGGAATCGATGTCCTCGAGGATAGCCATTCAACTTGAAACATTTATCTTTCACCTGACATGTGTTATGACAATAGCTGCAGATTTGTCGTCTTTGATGTATTTCTTTATTTCATTGAAACTTGAAACTTTGTTCAAGTGATGCTGCTTTCGGAATATGATTGTGTGATATTGCCAAGGTGGTGTGAGAGGCTGACGGCGTGAATCTTGCTTTACGCAGTTGTTCCTCTTGCAAGACTAGAGCATATAATTTGTTTACTGTGGATAAGGGACAATGAATAAAATCTGTCCTCTAATAGCATCATATGAGCCGTTCAGTCCTTTGGATTTGATCCGAATAATTTTTTATGCCCCCACATGAACACAGACACAGGATTGTAGTAATTTAATTCTTCCCAAAGCACTTTGATTTTTATACAACATGTTTTGTATAATATGTAGTAAGAGACAAGGACTCTTGTTGTGATCGATGTATTGAACTGTGTAGCTGAAAGACTCTTGGTGCAAGACTCTGAGTATATCTTTCTTTTAACTCCTTCCATATTACTTGATCTGAAGCAGCATAAGCAATGCTAGCATGAATCTCCTTATTAATTGAATTAAGAATCCATGCTAGAGCCAAATTGTTACATCGTACCCACAACATGCGATTATGTTCATCCTCTTTAGGCTCTTTGATAGTCCCATCAATGAATCTTAACTTGTTTTTGGCTGATAGAGCCAAGATCATGACTCTGCTCCACATTGCATAGTTATCACCGATAAGTGGTTGAGATACTTACCCACTTCCAAAATTATCTGAATGATGCAAATAGAAGAGATCAAATATCACCTGGGCATTTTCATGGCCATTGATATTTCCTGACTCATTGTTCTTTTCTTCACCCATGACATTCGGCTGGCTCATCTTCACCCACGATATTTGGCATCATGCTCTTCTTTCTTTCGCATATTTATACTCTTTCTTGTACAAAATCAAATACATGCACGAAAGAATATTTTCTATTACAACAGGATCATGGCTTCAACCTTCTAGAGAATTCCACATGCGTGACAAAGAACACCACAATTCAATTTTACAGCTTTACAATAGGTGTAAAGAAAACAAAGTTAATAACACAGCTTTAAGAATTAGTTTTCATTTTTGTAACAGATCCCAAGAGGCAGAAGGCCCTAACATTCTTCCGTTTGAGCTTCACAGCCTCTTGAAAGTTGGAAATTGCTAAATCATACTTTCTCTAGTAAATCTCTTTAGAAGAGGACGACAACGTTGATGATGGTGGAGTTGGCAACAGCAAGCTCATGAGGCGGCCTGCAACACACTTTACACTTAAGAGAGGAAATAAACTCTCTACCCCTTCTTCATGTGCTCCCCATCCCTGTTTCCATCACTGAGAAGCTCTCTCTCTCTCTCTCTCTCTCAAGTGTTTAGTCTAGTGTCGATGACATGGGTGGATATTCACAGCTGGTTATATGCCCAGGCTTGTGCACAGGCTCCCATGGATGCCAAGTACTCAAAAAGTGGGCTAAGGAGCTAGTACAAGTGGGCAAGGGGCACTTGTCATTTTCTTAAAGGCTATGCACCATACATGTAACCAGATGTCGTGGGTCTTGATGAAAAAATGCAGCTATAAAATTAAGAAGGCTTATGAACAAAATGTCACTTGCAGTGGATCTGGAGGTGGCCCAAACCTTTCCAAGTGCTCGACCAAGTTTGGATTGGTTTTAGATTCGGATGATATTAATTGAAATTGGGGATTCAAATTTGGGTTCAGATTTATAAATTTACAATAATGTAGAATAATATATATTATT
This sequence comes from Nymphaea colorata, assembly GCF_008831285.2. NCBI lineage: Eukaryota > Viridiplantae > Streptophyta > Magnoliopsida > Nymphaeales > Nymphaeaceae > Nymphaea > Nymphaea colorata. Next base: position 2,765,267 of record NW_022204507.1, on the reverse strand, counting down.
TAGATCCGGATCTACAAATTTGGGTTTAGATATCCATTATCTTTTTTTTTTCTGGTATCTGATTGGGTATCTATTTGATGTTGAGTCTCAATCTGAATTTAATCGGATGCCAATTTTTAATACCGAATCTGATCTGATTTTTTATTTGGATATCAAATTTCTCTTTTTTTCATATCTGATTTATTTAAAAAAACTTGATCTGGTATTTGATCTGAATCTGATTCATTGACATCCCTAATAACCTCCTGACCAAAGACTAATAGAACGATGAACTCCATGGGTCTCCGGAAGCTTGAGGAATTAAATGCCAACAAGGAAATAGAAAATGGCGAGGAGAGATATGGGAGATGAAGATCTCAGATGACGTTACACAGCCATTTGTGACACATTATTTCCACCATCAAATGGCAGCATACATCATCACATAAGATTCTACATCTACAGCTCCAAAGGACCCTTACAGAATAGTCTTGTGGAAGAAACTTGATGATTACTACAGGGCAATGATAAATCAACTTGAAGATAATGGAAGGTATAAGAATATGTTGGTTTCTTATGTCTACATGCTTAAATCAATTATCAAATAGATAAATTGTTTTTAATTGAATGAAACACCTTATGTAAAAGCGGAGTTTGAACCTATTGGGGATATGAATTCCTGAACATGGTTTGTATTACTAATAACAGGAATCTTTGGTTCTTAATATGATATTTGAAGAGTTATCACCAGCTCTCTTGAAAGGGTTGAGAAGATTCAAGAGGCATTGAGCCTAGGAACACTATATTCTTTTGAATATTTTATTGCAATACAATATAGAGTCAATAAATATAAAAGAAAAATTAAAAATGGAATTAAAATTACATGTGCCTTTCAAGTTTCTCTCTTTTCATGAATTACATGAATGTTGAGAACCAGGTTTTTGCTACTCGTATGTGGATTCTTTTTCAATACATGATAAAGTAGGTAATCTAGTTATGGTCCTTTCTCTTGTGAGCTCTCTAGTTCCATTGATGTACATGCCTCACATGCAACTTGCTATTGATTGTGAACCATGAACTTGTAGTGGTTCATCTCTGTCAACCTATTGCAGGGTTTTAAGATCAAGCTACTGATATTGTTCCCAGGAAACAAATTAAAATTGTGATGGATGAATTGGTAAGAAAACTGACTTCTTTATTTGATAATGGACATATAATAGTTGAAGACGTATAAAACCATTTTGTGCTGTTAGTTTTCCCTTTCTTCTGTTCTGTCTTAGTTATGTATTATATAGTAGTGCAGAACCACTTCTTTATATCTCTCCTCTTCTGTCCAATTTTTGAATCCTTATAGTGGATTTTTTTTTGGGTACTTGATCTATTTTGACTAAGTGGGGGAAAATTTTATAACTATTGAGTGAAAAACTTTAAAAAATTAACTACTTTTGCAGTCAAAGTCGTAATCTAGTGAAGGTGCTTTAAGTTATTAGCCTACACTAAGGTTCAACTTTTATATAGGAGACTGTAGAAATACTTACCAAAAACCTTGAAGTTTTGTTGCAAGGTCACTCTTCATGCAAGACATATAGGTAATCTGGAGAGAAGATTGAGGAGGATATAAGGCATTCAAAGTATTTCAGCCCAAGCGAGGTAGTTGAATATGGAATCATAGGCATGGCGTGAGATGATGACTATATTTCTTGTACAGAAACACTAGCTGAAAGGAAAATTCTTATTCAATTTTCTATGGGCACTTTGCAATGAAAGAGGGAGAGAGGATTGCAGTGTTGTTGCCAATCTAAGAAAACCCAGCTTATATGAAGAAGTTGAATTTTCTTAATTAACTGTAATCTCTTTAACTAATAAATGGATGGCATGTGATGATAGAAATCTTTCCATTCTTGTTTATAAATGTCAAAGTTGAATTCTCTTTTCTAAATTGTGATCACTTTGACTTTGTAGTTTCTAACATGAGGTAAGCTAGTTATAGATTTTGTTTTTGAAATAACATAGTATGATCTCAGTTGAAAATTAGTCATATACCATTATACAATAATATCAATTACTCATTGTTATTTAGTACAATAACATCTAACGGTATTAATTTGTACATGCTGCCATGTTCTGTAGTTGACAGCATGATGGCCTAATTTGAGTGTTATTACTTATTGATATAGCAATTAAAGAAGATATGTTTTTGAAAGTATAAATATTTATCTGTTCCCAGTGATGGAAAATATGCAGCAGAATGCATGCACCATTTGACGCCACATGGTGAACAATGATTGGAAAATGCACAGCTCGAATTTGTTGTTTATGATGCCCATACATTCTTCTGCTGAGCTTTCTTCCAGTTCACTGTCCATGAAAAGAAATATATGTGGATGTACTCATATTCCCAATCTTATCCTTTCCACATTTTTTACAGTTACCGCTTTGTTAGTCTTGTAACTTGTATTCGATGTTTTTTAAATGTGATGATTTAGGGAAACCTCTACCAAGTTGCATCACATACACTAGTATTGAACTCTTTACCTTCATCTTGATCTTGAGTGTGTTTATTTATTCCAATTTAATGATTAATTAGTGTTGGTCTCCAATTTGGATCTGCTATATCTACAGTTGCATTCTGTGTAAAACAGCACTATTTTTTTATGTCTTTTACATTTTTCAATATCTAACCTGCATGTGCTTCAGATTTTGAGTGGCCTTTCTTCTTTGATCCACAAAATGCTCATGTGAAGAGGGGAGTTTCTAGTGTGTATGTTTTTCTTTGCGGCTTTTGTAGCTTTTATATGTTGTATCCAGAAATGGCTAGAGCATTGCTTCATTTTCACTTATTCATTGGTTTTTCATTTTATATGAGAGATGCTGTAGGTCAGAGGATCAATTAATAAACAAACGATTGTCAAAGGGATCAGCAACTTTACGAAGGACTGACATGTGCCATTTTCTTAGAGATGATTATACACAATTTATCACTTGATGGTGGATGTTTTTGAGATGTTTCAAACTTCACAGCTGCATTTGTAAGTTGTAAATAATTTTCTGATGACATTTTAAGACAACTCTCACTAGAAATGACATGTAGTTGAAGTTGGATATAGCCTAAAAGTCTGACTTGTTTTTTTGTTCGTTTTTCCATCTGTATTTTTGTTAATCCAAAATCTGATGCATGGAGTGTTCATCTCTCTCTCCCTCTCTCTCTCTATCTGTTTCAGTAGTCTATGTTTTTGTTTGTTGGTATCGATCTAAATTATCTATTTGAAACCATCCCACATTCAAATTAGAAAAAACTGGCTTACCTGCTATAGAAGCGCCATTTTGTTTTGTTTGCAAAAGAAAAATAAGACCTATAGCAGTGAAGAAATCACTGCGGTAAGAACTTCTAGCAACGACTTCTACCATTGTCAATAACTCAACAAGTTGTTACCAATGATATTATTGGCAATGACCCTTGGCCTAACAAAAGACTTTTCCCCGTGCTGTAAAGGGCAAGGTCAACCATATCTATTCACTAGGGCAAGAGTATTTGCCAATAAGTTTATTCGCAACTGCATTATGACTATTGGCTATGGTCAAAGGCGTTGCCAATAGCATATATTATAGTTGTGGTTATACACAAGCGGGCTAGAGCCCAACTCTGCTCATGTCTTGTCATGCTCGAGCTATTGTGCTTTAAAGGGTCAGTTCAAACTCCACTCAACAAACCAAGACCTAGCTTGTGCTCAACACTGAACCTTGAGCAAAGTATCCTGTGACAGGAATAAAATGGACAGACTCAAGGCTCGTTTAAGCAAGAACAGTATTTTTATAGTAACCTGTGACAGGTTAATCTAATGATCAACCTTCAGATGAACATAAGCTGAGACTTTATAGTCTGCCTCCTAGGATTTCCTGAATCCCAGCAGCGGTTATCGCCAGAGAGAATTTTTGGCTGGTTCGTAAATGGTAACAAAATAAACTTTTGAATTTCATTTTAATGAAATCTTTTATTTTGGAAATGAGTTTTTCAATTTAATCTGGCTTGCAGTTACGAGATGAAGGATAGGGCTCAGGGCCACTATCCAACAGAATTAACAACCAAATTGAAGCGCCCAATTTGACATTTTTTTGTAACGATTTGTACCGGTGCAAAAAAAATCTAGCCATATAAAGAACTTTTTGGAAAAGAAGAGGCAGGGCTATAGAAAAATACATCAATGTCTTTTTTGGCCCCTCAAAATAATGCATCAACCTGTTGCGCATCATCACAAGCCAACACTCCTCATCCGCCACCACTCCTTTCCTCCCCTTGCAATATCTTGCGAGTTTCAGATGATGCACAAGAGAAAATCAGGGCTGCCACGGAATCAACAGGGCATAACCAAGGAGGCTGGGAAAGGATGGAATAAAGCATCGTGCTCTTCTTCCTTTCACATATTTATACTCTTTCTATACATAATCAATTTTTTTACAGGCATAAAAGAATATTTTTTGTTACAACCAAATCATGCCTTCAACCTTCTATAGAATTTCACATATGAACTTGTGATTTCAATCATTTAAACCATTCATTATAGATGTAATAACAAGTGAAATACAATAGATTAACTATAAGGGACCAATTTAATGACCTGACTCTCATTCATTTCCAAACGAACTTCTTATTTCAAGTCACTAAGTCATTCTATACGTATGTAACGATGGCTACGCACACTCAATTAAATATAAGTGATCAAATATATGTAATAACAAGTGAAAATGAAACACTTAATCTCTCAATTAAATATAAGAGATCAAATATATGTAATAACAAGTGAAACATATTACGTTACCTATAAGACACCAAATGAATCACTCAAATCTCAGTCATTTTCATACAAACCTAATGATTTCAATCTACTAAATCATTTAATATAGACATAACAACAAGTTAAGCACATTCAATTAGGTATGCGTGATCAAATGAATCACTTAAATCTCACTCGTATTGATACAAACTTGTGATTTCAGTTCCTTACATCGATCACTAGAGATGTAACAACAAGTTCAACTTATTGAACAAACTATAAGCGTTCAAACTAATCCATAGGTCTCCTTTATATCCATATAAACTAGTGAGTTTTTATTGTTTAAATTGTTGATCATAGATGTAATAACGAGTGAAACGCATTAGGTTAACTATAAGACACCAAATGAACCACTCGAATCTCATTCATTTTCATACAAACTTGCGATTTCAATTCACTTAATCAAGCAATATGGATGTAACAACAAGTAAAGCACATTCAATTAGGTATGTGTGATCATTTGAATCACTTAAACCGTACTTGTATTGATACGAACTTGTGATTTCAATCCTTTAGATCGTGTACTATAGTTGTAACAACAAATTGAACTCATCGGACTAACTACACATGTTCAAAGTAATGCATAGATCCCTTTTGTATCCATATGAACTTGTGATTTCAATCATTTAAAACATTCATTATACATGTACTAACAAGTGAAATACATCTGATTAACCATAAGGGACCAATTTAACGACTTGACTCTCATTCATTTCCGAACAAACTTTTTATATCAAAGCCACTAAATCATTCTATACATATGTAACAAATGGTCACGCACATTCAATTAAATACAAATGATCAAATATATGTAGTAACAAGTGAAAATGAATCACTTAATCTCTCAATTAAATATAAGTGATCAAATATATGTAATAGCAAGTGAAACACATTAGGTTACCTATAAGACACCAAAGGAATCACTCAAATCTCATTCATTTTCATACAAACCTATGATTTCAATCTACTAAATCATTTAATATAGAAATAACAACAAGTTAAGCACATTCAATCACGTATGTGTGATCAAATGAATTACTTAAATCCCACTCGTATTGATACGAACTTGTGATTTCAATTCCTTACGGGTTTGAAAGTAATGCATAGATCTCATTTGTATCTATATGAACCAGTGATTTCAATTATTTAAAACATTCATTATAGACATAATAACAAGTGAAATACATTAGATTTATTATAAGGGACCAATTGAATGACTTGACTCTCATTCATTTCCAAACGAACTTCTTATTTCAAACCACTAAGTCATTCCATACGTATGTAACAATAAGTTAAACACATTCAATTAAATATAAGTGATCAAAGAATCACTTAATCTCTCAATTAAATATAAGTAATCAAATATATGTAATAACAAGTGAAACACATTAGATTAACTACATTGGATCAAATGAATTACTTGAATCTCTTTCATTTTCATACAAACTTGTGATTTCAATTCACTAAACCAATGAATATGGATGTAACAACAAGTTAAGCACACTCAATTTAGCATGTGTGATCATATGAATCACTTAAATCTCACTCTTATTGTCACAAACTTATGATTTCAATCTCTTAGATCATTCACTATGGATGTTACAACAAGTTCAACTCATTGAACAAACTACAAGGGATCAAAGTAATGCATAGATCCCATTTATATCCATATAAACTTGTGATTTTAATCATTTAAATAATTAATTATAGACGTAATAACAAATGAAACACATTAGATTAAATATAAGAGATCAAATGAATAAATTGAATCTCATTTATTTTCATACGAACTTGTGATTTCAATCCCTAAATCATTCAACATGGATGTGGCAACAAGTTAAGCACATTTAATTAATTGTGCGATGAATCACTTAAATCTTACTCGCATTGATACGAACTAGTGACTTCAATCCTTTTAATCGTTCACTATAAATGTGACAAGTTCAACACGTTTGACTAACTACAAAGGATAAAAGTAATGCATTTGATCCCATTTGTCTCCATATGAACTTGTGATTTCGATCACTGAAATCCTTCATTATAGATGTAATAACAAGCGAAACACATTAGGTTAACTATAAGGCAAAAGATGAATCACTCGAATCTCATTCATTTTCTTATAAAGTTGTGATTTCAGTACACTAATTCATTCAATATGGATGTAACAACAAGTTAGGCATATTCAATTAAGTATGCATAATCAAATGAATAACTTAAATTCCACCCATATTGTTATGAACTGGTTATTTCAATCCCTTAATCGTTCACTATAGACGTAACTATAAAATAATCTATAGATCTCATTTATTTCCAAATAAACTTTTGATTTTAATCATTTAAATCATTCATTATAGATGTAACAACAAGTGAACTACATTAGACAAACTATTACATATTAAATGACTTACTTGAATACAATATATTTTCATGCAAACTTATGATTTCAATCCAATAAATCATTCAATATGGATGTAACAACAAGTTAAGTACACTTAATTATAAATGGGTGATCAAATGAATCACTTAAATCATTAATATGGGTACGAACTTGTGATTTCAATTATTTAGATCATTCACATTTATAGGGGATGAAGCTAATGCATAGATCTTATTTATATCCATATAACTTGTGGGTTTCAATCATTTAAATCATTCATCATAGATGTAATAACCAGTAAAATACATTAAATTAACTATAAGGGAGCAAATGAATTACTTGAATCTCATTCATTTTCGTACAAACTTGTGATTTTAATTCACTAAATCAATCAATATGGATGTAACAACAAGTTAAACACATTGAATTAAGTATGTGTGATCATATGAATCACTTAAATCACACTTGTATTGATACGAACTTGTGATTTCAATCCTTTAAATAGTTCTATAGATGTAACTATAAACTAATATATAGATCTCATTTATATCCATATAAACTTCTGATTTTAATCATTTTAAGCATTCATTATAAATGTAATAATAGGTGAAAAACATTAGATTAACTATAAGGGATCACATGAATTACATGAATCTCATCCATTTTCATATAAACTTGCAATTTCAGTCCATTAAATCATTCAATATGGATGTAACAACAAGTTAAACACACTCAATTAAGTATGCGTAATCAAATGAATCACTAAAATTTCAATTATGTTGATACGAACTTGTGGTTTCAATCCCTCAGATCCTTCACTATAGATGTAACCACAAGTTCTATTCATTGCACTAACTACAAGTGATTCATGTAATGCATAGATCCCATTTGTATCCATATAAACTTGTGATTTCAATCACTTAAATCATTCATTATAAATGAAATAACAAGTGAAACACATTATATTAACAATAGGGCACCAAATGAATCACTCGAATCTCATTCATTTTCATGCAAACTTGTGATTTCAATCTACTAAATCATTTAACTTGGATTCGACAATAAGTTAAGTACATTCAATGAAGTATGCGTGATCAAACGAATCACTTAAATTCCACTAGTATTGATTCAAACTTGTGATTTCAATCTCGTATAATCGTTCACTTTAGATGTGACAACAAATTCAACTCATTGGACTGACTACAAGGGATCCAAGTAATGCATAGATCCCATTTGTATCCATAGATCTCAAGAGTGCTTACGAAATAGTATGGTCAAGATTTGGGAGTCTCATCACTGAGTTCGTTTGTTTGTTTCAAACCCAACGCCTTCTTTGTAGGCTTCTTCGAGGCTAGGCTTGGGGTGCTTGTTTGTTCGTGTTTTATAGTTCTATTTTCTTTCAATAAAATGGGAGGGGGTCCCATATCCCCGCCAGGTTTTCATTTGAAAATAGAAGGGAGCCCTCTCTCCCTGCAGCCTTGCATCGGAGATGATAGCAATATGTTTATAAATTAAGAATTGGTCATGATACTTTCAGTGGTTTCTATCACTTCCTTATGCTGTATACCTTGTGCCAGACAAACACGATACTTTGGTGAAGAACTGGAAACCATTTCGCCAAAGTAAATGAAAACACCAAGGTATAAAAATATCGATGGTTGCCACACGTATTCTTAGTCATATGGTTTCAGATATTGGATCTCTAATGCTTGAAAAACTAACTAATTGACTCTTTCTCTGTCTCTCTCTATTTATAGAAATGAAGCAGGAGGCATCTCTACATCTTTTTGTGCACGTCGAAGAAAGCAAAGTTGGGTAATCCGTGAGGAACTATTTAAAAAATGCAAAATGGCCCTGATGCGATCAAGTCAAAGAAAATCAATTCATATCCTATAATTTAAACTCCAGGTGTCTAATTAGTCAAAAGAAAATAAAAGCAAATCATTGAGCTGGTGGGAGAAGCCAAACGTGGGAAATTTACCATGCTTCTTTTGATGATGCTGAGAAAACGTGCTCCATGAATTTACCTCCTCTTGGTAGATGTATGTTTTTGTGAAATGCCATTAATTGGTAGTGGCGAGCAGTAGATCGAATTGGCAGGACCAAACAATTTTGCTGCCAAGAGACAACGCAAAATGAAAACTCAGGAGATGCACCCATTCATACGACCTGAGAACAAGATTCTCTTTTAATATTTTCACTCTATGGAAGAAGTCCTGCCAATTTTGTCGTCGCAGCATTTGCCATGTGAATGCCTTCTATTACAAATTCTCTTCCTCTCCACGATGGAAATAAAATTGCCGTGCAAAGAAGGTGATCCATCGCTCAAGTGGTTTATTCTATATTTCGGACAGTGGCAAGCCAGAAAATTGTTGGCTTAGAGTCAATAATACTTTAAATTTTAGACCTTTAATTAGCAGGCACTAATACATAAATACAAATATAGCTATGAGGAAATTAAACATATAATGTGCGCAGCCTCAGCCAATGCTTCCAGATAATTGAAGAAAAGCAGAGATTTAAGGCAAGAATGCCTAATTTTAATGTGGTTTTGTGTAAACTCACATCTATGTCCACAAAGGCAGCAATTGTTCTTAGTGATGATAGGCCTGGACCTTTCTTCTGTTTATAATAGAATTACATGCATCATCATTTCCTGATTTACAGGATTTATATCGATCTTTACAGGAGGAAACAATGTCTAATTTACAGTTGTTATTTCCTTGTTTAGTTGTTGCGCCTCTCCGTTTGACAACTCCATCTTTGTCTCTTGTAATTCTGTTAGTGACTGCCTGGCCAGCCATTGTCTTTGTATTACTGTCTTCATACGGTTGTCAGGATGATGTTTCCTTCTTGGTATTGTAACGATTACGATTGTTATGGTTTCCATCGTTATGGCTGGCTGGAGTTTCCTTTGCGATCCCTCTGATTTCCTCCTTGATTTTGTAACCATTACAATCTTTTATGTTTCCATCATCATGGCTGGCTGGTGTTTCCTTCTCGAGTCCTTTGATGGTGCCTCTATTGTCTTTAGCCTCCCTCAAACTACGCTGCAGTATGGAAAGCGCTAGTTTGCTTCTTAAAAATTCGAAGGTAGACCTGGAAAGGGCTTTGGTTAAAATGTCCGCCACCTGTGGAGTTTGTGGAACAAATTGAGTTGTAAGAAGACCGAGCACAACCTTTTCCCTTATAAAATGATTATCTAATTCAACATGCTACATTTGATAATGAAAAACTGGTTTGATAGACACTTAAAGTGCGGACATGTTGTTACAATAGCGAATTGGCGGCTATGGGAGATAAAGTCTGATGTCTTTAAGGATGTATGTGATTCAAGTTAATTCAGCAGCAGCAGAGGCCATTGACCGATACTCAACCTTGGTGGTAGATCTGGCCACTGTCGGTTGCTTCTTTTCTGTCCACGATATAGGATTAGTGCCAAGAAACATAACAGAACTTGTATTTGAGCGACGTGATGTTTGACAGTCCACCCAGTCGGAGTCAGAGAAGGCATGAAGTTGGAGTTGCTCCTGAGGATAGAGATGAAATCCAATATCAATGGAGCCACTAATGTATCAAAGTAGTCTTTTAACTAGCTATTAGTGACTGACCATGGGCATTTGCATATATTGACTAATGAAGTTGACAGAGAAAGAAATGTATGGCTGTGTGAAAGTGAGGTATTGTAGACCTCCAACCAGACTTCAAAAAAGTGTTGGATCTGAAAAAGGTGTGTCATCAACCAGATTTTTGTAATTTTAAATCAAGGGTGTAACAGCTGGTTTTCATGATGTCCTGGTGTTTCTTTCTAGCAGGCTATAGGCAGCTTTTGGTTTGGAAAGAGCCCATCTGAAAACTTAAGTCCAAGGAAGTGATGAAGATATCCCGAATATCCCGAATGAATTCTTGAAGAAGCATAGGATGGCTGCCTGTTAGGATTATATCATCGACATATAGTAGCAGAAGGATGATACCACGTCCATCTTTGTAGATGAATAACAAGGGATCAGAAATGTTGGAGAAAAAGCCTTTTGATAGATGGTAGGTGCCAAACCAATCATACCATGCTCTTGGAGCTTGACGTAAACCATACTGAGCTTTATGTCGCTGGCATACATAACTTCGGTTTTGGTTGTCAATAAAACCCGATGGTTGTTCAATAAACATAGTTTGGTCCAAATCACCATATAAGAAGGCATTTTTTACATCCATTTGTCGAATATCCCAATTATGAGAGGGAGCAAGAGTTAGCACAATTCTAATAGTTGCTGGTTTTATAACAGGTGAGAATGTTTCTAAGAAATCAACACCAGGAACTTGGTCGAACCCACAAGCAACAAGTCTAGCTTTGAGGTGCTTGACCGTTCCATTGCTCTTCAGTTTGGTTTTAAAAACCCAACGAGTTGAGACAATATTCATACCTGGTTGGCATGGTACCAGCATCCAAGTGTGGCATTGTTCCAAAGCACGTAGCTCTTCCTTCATGGCAGCTACCCAACCGGGATCCTTAAGAGCCTGCTTAACAGTTTTTGGTACAAGTGGTACCGTTAATGCCAAAAAATACTTAGGATTTCGTTTTATGATACCAGCCTTAGCCCGAGTTACCATGGAGTGAATATTGGAACTTCCTTGGATCGACTATCTCCCTTCAGGCTGTTGACTTTGTGCCTCATTGGCTGGTGAGCACAGATCACTATTGGCTGGTGAGGGCAGATGGCTGTTGACCATGTAGATCATCATCACTACCAAGTGTTTCATGTGCTGAAATGTTGTTGTCTCCTCCATGTGCCTCCTGAACTGAACGATTGTCTAAGGATCCATTGTGCAAGAGATGACGATGATTGATCACTTGGCATGAATCATCTTGGGAAAGATCTGACAATGATCTAACGCCATCCAATGACTGTATGTTGCTCCGTTTTTGCAAGATGATGTAGAAGAAAAACATGCTCCAGGCTGTTTAAAGGGAAAGACACTTTCATCAAAGACAACGTGTTGGGATATATATATTTTTCCTATAGGTGGATATAAACATTTGTATCCCTTGTGTGTATTACTGTGTCCCAAAAATACACATGGTAAAGATCTTGCTTCAAGTTTGTTGAGAGCGTAATCTCTTAGATATGGAAAGCATCTAGTTCCAAATGTTCGAAAACAAGACTAAGATGCGCTTTTTTCCAAAAACCAGTTCAAAAGGAGATTCCTTCTTCAACGTTGGAGTGGACAGTCTATTAATAAGCCAAACTGCAGTGGAAAAAGTTTCAACCCGGTACCGAGCTGGTATATTTGCATTAAACATCATTGCCAACCCAAGTTCGACAATGGTTCTATGGCACCTTTCTGCCATTCCATTTTATGGTGGTGTCTTAGGATAGCCTTTGTGATGATGTATACCATTTTCTTGTAAATATGTTGCAAGTTTAAGACTATTGAATTCACCCCCTTCATCTGTTTGAAACTTCTTGATTTTCTTATCAAACTGATTTTCAACATATTTATGATAAATCGTAAATACGTGGTATAACTGATTTATAGCGCAAGGGATAGAACCGAGTGAATCGGGTGGCTTCATCAATAAAGACAACATAAAATCAGAATTTAGCAACTGAAATAACTGGGGCTCATCCCCATAGATCGCAGTCGACTTTGTCAAGAAAATTATCACAATGCTCATCCACTGGTAAGAAAGGAAGATGGCACATTTTTGCCATTTGACAACTACAGCATACACTGTTTAAAGAGCTAGAGCCTGTCACATGAATAGCATTTTTATTTGCAGGAAAATTTACTACCTCACGATGAATATGGCCTAGATGTTGGTGCCATATTTCTTTATTTGCTGCTTGAAATCTTGTAGAGAAATATACTTCATGAAATCTGTACTGCCTTCTTCCTTAGTTTTAACTGCATAGAGTTTATCAGGCCTCTTCCCCGTAATTACCACCTTGTTGGTCGTCTTTTCCTTCACAGCAAATTCGTTAGTTGAAAATTCAAAAATATAAGGAAAATATGACGTTAATTGACTGACAGAGATAAGGTTTTTATTGATCTTTGGAATGACTAGAACATTATCAAGAACAAGTTTTTCTTGCCCATTAGCTATAGTGGCCTGCCTATGTGAGTAATATCAATTTTTTCTCCATTTCCAACCATCATTTTATCGGTCCCATAATATGGTGATAGGGAACTGAGATTACCTGCATTGGAGGTCACATGAGCCGATGCACCGGCGTCGGGAAACCATTGTTGATCTTGACTAACAGAAACTTTCATGGTGGCTAGAGCTTGTGGAACCTTCTATGATTGAAACGCCTGGTTGAACCTATGCCAGCAGTTGATAGCGCTATGGTTCCTCTTGCTGCATATTTGGCATATTACACCCTTTTCCTAGGCTGATTGGTTATGGTTGTTGTCTTTGTTTTTGTTGTCTGAATTCCATGAGCCACCTTGACTAGCTTGCATAAAACCACGTCCTTTAGAATTGAAGTTGTTTTGATTTTTGCCTCTCCTGTTTCTCTGATTTGGTTGATGGTGACTGATAAATGCAACGTGGGTGCTGGGAGAGTCTTCTTCTAATGTCCTCATGGTTTCATGATTCTGAAGAAGAGTGACTACCTCAAGATATGAGGGTGCTGGTGGTTTCCATATGGTTGTAAGGTTGTTCAGAAAGATTCATAATCTTTTTCGAGGCTGGTGAGAAGCCAAAAAACCTTGGATTTGTCTGAAATAAGCTTTCCAATGGCAGTGAGCTCATCATAATTTTTCTTAAAGCTGCAGATATATTCATCAATAGACGAGTTTCCTTTCTTATGCATTTGAAGTTTTTGCATAAGAAACATTTCTCTTTCCTTGGACTTGTTAGCAAAATGCTGAGTTAGGGTGGTCCATACCTCCATGGCAGTTTGTTGTCCAATGATAATGCCAAAGATTTCCTCAGCAAGAGTCCCAGTGATCCATCCTCTAAGAAGTCGATATGACTTCCACTAGGTGAGATAGTTAGGATTCAGTTCCGTGACTGTACTTCCATCAGAGGTGGTGAGGAACTTTGTAGGTGGCTGATATTCTCCATCTAGAAAACCAGTCATATCTGGGCTTTCTATGAGCTCCGTCATCTGCGTTCGCCATAGTACAAAATTGTTTTGGTTGAGCTTGATTGACATGGAATTGGCAATGTTCAGATTGTATGGGTAAGGATATTTGCTTGGGGCAGACACTATGCTTGAAGAAGAATTGCTTTGTGCCATATGGTTGTTCTGCTCTAATACCATGAAGAAAAGCAGAAATTCAAGGAAGGAATGCCTAATTTTAACGTGGTTTGGTGTAAACTCACACCTACGTCCACAAAGGCAGCTATTGTTCTCAGTGATGATAGGTCTGGTTCTTTCTTCTTTTATAATAGAATTGCAGGCATCATCATTTCCTGATTTACAGGATTTATATCGATCTTTATAGAGGAAACAATATCTAATTTACAGTTGTTATTTCCCTGTTTAGTTGTTGCACCTCTCTGTTGGACAACTGCATCTTCATCTCTTGTAATTTTGTTAGTGACTGCCTAGCCAGCCATTGTCTTTATACTACTGTCTTCATACAGTTGGCCAGATGATTTTTCCTTCTTGGTATTGTAATGATTACAATTGTTACTGTTCCCATCGTTATGGGCTAGCTGGAATTTCCTTTGCGAGTCCTCTGATTTACTCCTTCATTTTGTAACCATTACAATCATTTTTGTTTCCATTGTCATGGCAAGCTGGAGTTTCCTTCTTGAGTCCTTTGATGGAGCCTCTATTGTCTTTAATAGTGCCATAAGATGCCGGAACTGCTAAAAGAATACCTTAGGAAGGAGGCCTTAGAGGTGCAGGCACCCGAGGAGCCACGGCTTCCCTCCTCCTTTGTCTACAAAGTCCAGAAAAGGGTTGACATGTTCAATCCTGAATTGCATCATGAGGAGGTAAGAACATATATGCCAGTAAAAATTCCCTCTTCATGAATATACGAGGGTAGCATAAAGCATAGCTTCAAAGATCTGAGCCTTGGCCCCATTGTTTCTTTCCTTTACGTGCACGACATAACTTTGTCTTATGCAATTATTATAAGAAGCAAACCTCGGTGAAATTATTCAGTTTTCTATGCTTTTATTGATGTTTTGTTTTAGCGTCGATAAAGATATGCTTTTTGTTGGTGTGGCTGGAAAAATAAAAAATTTACTGTCAAGACTCCTTAACAAAGGCTAACGCAAAATTGCCACCACCATGATGTAGTCTAAACTCGGCCACTACTCTGGCCAATTAACATTCATTTTCTGTTGCTGTGCTTTTCTTTTTATGGGTTGAATCCAACTTGCTATGTATGTCAAGCAATTTTTGCTTTAAACTTCACCTACAGCTGCCAGTTGGGATGCTCAAATAGTTTGTTAACAATGTCATTTGCCAGGTCACATGATCTGCTTCCTCTATTTACCACAAGAGAATTATAATGGAATGATTAATGAAATGGAATTCATAAATTTTGTAAAACATTTGGTATCCTTCCAAACAAGTTGTGAATATTATTGGTGATGTGATGAGTCGCACCGGAGTTAGGATACCGATTGTCATCTCTAATGTCTTGATTCAGAGTACTAGATGAAACTGCATGATAAGCTTGAGGAGACATTGTCTCTTTCTCTTTAAGCAAGTTAGTATATGACCATCTAAACTTTGCAATATGATCAACTTTTCCACCTATTTGGCACACAAGACGATCACCTTCCTAGTGCTCACTTTTTCAGACTCTCCTCTACATTGGTAGTTGTTTCTACCATGACCTCTATAGTTCGTTTGCTTATTGTAAACATGTTTTGAGAAAATTTTCGCAGCAGGCATAATAGATTCAAAAGTTTGAGAATCATCTTATTTTCAGTTGGCTTCTTGTATGAGAAGAAACCATGAAGTTCATTCAAAGAGACAGGGTCCTTTCGAGTTTCCATACAGAGTTTAAAAGGAAGATATTCACTTGGTAATCCTCTAAGAATTTGAAGAACAAGATCATCTATATCAAGAGGTTTGGATGCAATGACTAGTCGATGAGCAATAGCTTTTGCTTTGTTTATACAAACATCCATAGAACTCAACCACTTTTTAAATCTTGAAACTGTGATTTTAACTGCGTTATTCGGGCCCTAGATTGAGCAGTATAGGATTGCTTAAGAGCAGTCCAAACCTCTAGAGAGGTTTTTAAACCAATAATTTGGGTATGTGTTACTTCAGATAGAGAGGACTTAATCTAACTCAAAAGTAATTGATCCTTTCTCAGCCAATCAATATACTATGGACTAATTTCAGTTGTTCCACATCTAAATATTGGCGGAGCAGGTTTGCTTCTATCAATATATCCCATAAGATCGAATGAGATAAAGTTTGAGGTGAATTGAGATTCCTAAATAAGATAAGTTTCAACATTTGACTTGATGGTGAGGAAATGTTGTAAATTGCTTGGATACTGAAGAGGAGAAGCAAGAAAATTCATACAAGTATCAGAGTTGACTCCTATATTTGATGATACTTCCCGATTTGCCATGAGAGTGAATGGCCCCAACACAAGATGTAATCCTTAGGATCTAGCAGCAGCACTAACAAGGACCAGCGGCTCTCATTCCATGTTAGAAATAAAAAATGAAGAAGTAATTAAAGGGACATGAATTTTTAAAGTGGTTCAGCCAATAGGCCTATGTCCATTGCTCTAGCATTTCTTGCTTGCACGCCTTTGGTAGAGAGGTTCCTTTACATAGAAGAGATACATAAGGGGTCTGTAATTCTCAAGAGACATGACTTTTCATCTTTCAACAGACATGACTTTTCATCTCTCAAGGGACATGAATTTTCATTTCCTAAGTGACATGATTTTTCATTTCTCAATAGACATGACTTTTCATCCCTCCAGAGACATGACTTTTCATCTCTCAAGAGACATGACTTTTCATCCCTCTAGAGACATGACTTTTCATCTCGCAAGTAATTCACTTTGAGAGTCTTCTTGGTATTTCTGTTAACAGAAGGGAGCATCTTATTTTATTTTTAAAAAGAAAAATTGGTTCTTACGTTTTCATTTAAAGGGAAACCGAAAGACTTAGATGCTCCTTTTTTGAATGGTGGTACAATTGGAAATGGAAAATTTCAAAAGAAATCCATTATTTTATTCTTTTGTCTCTCTAACTTTGCAATGTGAAGAAAAATATGGTATTGATATTGAAAAGCAATTGGATCGGTTTTCAAAATTTCAAACGAAGTCCAATGTTTATTTTCGCTTATTACAATAGAATACTTTTGTTGAGACATACTCATGTGAAAATCTAACTTTGGAATTAAAATTGGCTAGATCAAAACTCTTTTAATAGACGGGATATTTGATATTTTATTTTGTTAATTTTGCCATGCTTAAGATTAAAAAGTGCCACCAGGGGTGTTGCTATGAAAGGAACAAAGTTTCATATATGGAAACTATAGAACTATGTAGGCTTTAATATTCACAGGAATGGAATATGTTTTAGAAAAAAGACATGGTTAACCTTGGTGATGCATCTTCTGACAAAGAAAATGATTGTTACAAGAAATTTAAAAAGGATAACCATTTGGCTAAAGCAATTACATTGCATATATGGATAATGTCTTAATAAGAGTTTGTGAGAACACTTAACCGGAAAAAGCATGTTTGAAGTCATTGGTAAGTAATATGATACAACATCAGTCATTCACCTTTCAATTTTTAGTATAACAATATAATTCATGGAAAATTAATGAAAACAATAATGTTGTTGATCACATTAATAAATTGTTAGTAATGACTAAATTCGGTTTAGCTAGAAGGTATTTTCTTCTCAAACTTATGAAAATTTCTACTATATTAAATAGTTTGCCTGTATCTTAGAAAATTATAGTTATGGTCCTCTGACTTGGTTCCAAGGCATTAAATTTGACAGAATTCGCCATTCAATTAGCTATCGATCAAGAACACATGAAAAAAAAAATAAAAATAAAATATTTAATTGCCAGAGATAGATAATACAGCTGTTAATCATGGGCAAAACAAATTCCACCAATTTAAAGATGATTCAATCAGTAACTTGACAAATTAAGCAAAAAAAAAGTCCAATATTCTGAAAGCCACAAAAAACCACCTCTCATGTTCAATATTTCAAAGATGGAAAGCTTAGCCACTTCAAGAAATATTGTCAAAGATGCAACAACGACAAAATGAATGACAAGTGTGATGTAATCTATGTGGAAATCAAGTGTTTAATTTGATCATGATATTACTGGATGGTGGATTAACTATGGAGCTACTCAACATATAATGAGCAGCAAAGATGGAATTAATATTGAATATTTGTGGGAAATAACACTTGCTTTGATGTTAACAGCTATGTATATTTTAAATACAGTTCCATGTAAAACTGTCATTTCAGCAGGATTTTAGATTATGGACTGATAAAAATCATATTTAAGTTATTTCATAAATAGATTTCTATCCAGACCCATCAGGAGATAACTTTGATGATAAAACAACTTCATCAGATATTTAAAAGGATCTAAAAAATATAAATTGTCATCTAGATATGGACTTAATTAAAATCCAAGATAATTAATTTGGAAGATTTAAATAAGAATAATAGCACTCCCATAGATATTATTAGTCATGTCTCTTATAAATTAATTGACTATTATATTTATTTGTCTGAAGAGTTATACCAGTCAATAGACATGGATGACTTAACAGGTATTTAACTTTTGATGAGGTTGTTAATTTGAATGAATCTACAGAATAGCTAAAAGCAATGGATGCAAAAGTTGAACCCATTGACAAGAATAATGTTTGGGAATTGACAAACCTACTTGATCAAAGGAAACATACGTGTGCATTGGGTTTTAGAAAGAGGTATAAGTTTGATGGAAGCATGATAAATCTAAAGCCAGGTTAGTGGATATAGGGTTTTTGTAGTGTGTGGGGATAAACTATGTGAATACATACTTTCTCTAACACTTAGGCACACTCTACACTGGGCTCAAGCTTTTTGTCTCGTACATCCTAACCTGCCTCCAAACAATTTTGGTTTTAGCTCAAAAGGAATAGGAATCAGGGCACACGTTTTTATGACATTTGATTATAAACATACTTTTAATAGCAATTTTATCAAGATATTGTCTGCAGACTTAGTCATTTGTTTTAGTGTATTAATGAATTGTTTATTAGTTTTAAATACTTATTCAAATTGCTGTTATGTAAATGTTGAATGATTTAATACACATGTTAATGTGGATGCATGTACTGGCATGCTCGCTAGGGCATATTGGACAAAATAGAATGATAGACTAGCTCAGGAGAGATTACTAGAATCCTTTACAAATATTGACGTGCTTGTCTGCAAACATTGTTTAGTAGGAAAAGCATCTCAAACACCATTTGGGAAAGTAGTTAGGATTTTCATTCTATTATACATAATCGATTCCGACATATGTGGATCAATGAGTATTTGTTCACATCCCCAATTCTTTTTTTGTTTTTGAAGTGCTCAAGAAAAATGAGGTTTTATTTCAAATGAGAGGAAAAGGCACTCGCCCGTCGGTACAAGGATCAACATTTGCCGACACCTTTACCAGGGGTAATCAATCCAAGGGCTATGCTTATCCTTAATGCATTTCATTTTGCCTTAAACAACTTTTTCATTCTAAATGCAGTGTAGTGTTGAGAAAAATATTGAAAGTTTGAAGTTTCAAACTTTTGAAAGAGTGCTTGAAGAATTACTTGAGAATGTAAAATATTTTGGCAAAAACTAGAATTGGGAAATTGTTATAAATATTATTTGAAAAGCTTAGGAAATCATTTTGAAGTCACTTTAGTGTTACTTTAAGTAGGTTTGAAATTTTCTTTAATTCAATTACTACCTATTTAGAGCTCCATCTTATCTTGCTTAAGTTCTTTGGAGTACTGCTTGTTATCGTAAGTGATATTAAGTGAGATTGAATGCATACATGCATTGATCCTATATGGTTAGAAAAGAGTAAAGTATTCCTACCATAACATTCCTAAAATGATATACATCTAAGATTTTTGTAATAAATATTTTCTAGATAAAAAGAGAAAAGTTTTTGAAAATGGAATGGGACTGTAGACCATCAAGCATGATTCCAATATTGGGTCATTACTTAAGTTTTGGTCTTGGTGAAGTCGGTCAATAAAAAGATCTCGAAAAGAAAAATGTTCAAAAGAATGGAAAAGACACGATCACCAACAAAATGTAGAGAAAGAGAGAGAAATATATCTTGAAAGTCACAAAATCACAGATTTAAAAGAAAAAGAGATACATATTCATATGCATATTTATATATATACATATATATTTATATATAGATGTATAGATATGTATATGAAAGCTTGTGAATAGGATGCTTAAATCAAATAAACAAGAGAAGATGATTTTAGAAAGAGAGACAGAGAGATTTTAAAACGGAATACATGTATATATATTCATATATACGTATACAAGAGTTTGTAAAAGAATAAGTTAAATCATAAAGAGAGAAAGACGAAGAAAGATACTCATGTGCACGTATATATATAGAACATATATATATGCATAGTATATATCTTCATGAATATTAAAATCAATAAATGACTTGAAAATATCCAACTTCATTTTTTGATATAGGCCAGAGGAGAATTTGGGCTCATGCAAGAGTCTAAGCTATGTCACCAAGGCCGCATTAGAGAGAGAGAGTATTTGGTTTTGAAATTCTTTTGAAAAATATGATTCCAAATATTTTTATGTGTGAATATAAGAACCACAACTATTACAAGAAAATTGATTTCTCCCACCATTGGGTATGCAAGAAAATTAAGTACTCACAAAATGGAAAATGACGAAGCACTCATTGGGGTTCTAATCGGGTGATTAAGATAGAAACTAAACGTGAGATTGACATGAAAATGCATATTAAGATGTGCATATTCGTGAATGGCTTCCCCAGGTTCGACAAACCCCAACCTCAAAATCAACATAAGAATGAATAAAATCCCAACCCAAGCACTCATTCCCTCCATTCATTTGCTCATTAACTAATAAAAAAATTAGGACATCATGCATGAACATTTCTGGCACACAACAAGCATGTAACAAGCATGTTTTTGGAAAGAAATGAAGAAATGGAATTCATTTCACCTTTCTCATACTCCTGGTACACTCAAGAGTTGCTATTGACTCCGGAGAGGAAATCATTTGAGCTTTCTTGCACGGCCATGGGGAGGTGGTAGGAGAAAATAAGGAAATGAAAATAGAGAATTATTACATACCTCTAATATGAATGCTATTAGAAATGAGTCCTCTCTTTTGAATGATCTCGGAGTAGCCTAAGATGAAGCTCCAAGATGTTGAACCCCCAAGAGATCTCTTTGTGCTCCTTTGAAGAATTTGAATTTGGAGAAGTTCGCTCCCAAGGTTAGAGAAGAAGAGTGAAGTGGAAAAAGAGCGCTAAAAAAAAATTAGACTTTCAAGTGAGGAAGCACAAGAGGTTCTTCCATGGTTGGCTCCCCATAAGAGGGAGAATTGTGGGGGTATTTATAGAGTATGTTGGAGCAAAAATTCAGAATTTGAATTTTGTAGAATTTAACAAGAATTCATGTGAATTTCAAGTATTTTTTAATGATTTCTAAAAATGGGCTTTGACAAAATGGGATTGCCCATTAACCCTGCAAACACCAATTTGAGGTGTGGGCAGGGCTATTGCCCACCCAAAAAATGTGAAAGCCGCCCCGTAAGGGGTGGTTTTTTTCATAAAAATGGAGGGCTCGACGCACCACGCGAGGGCCTGGCGCTGTGCATTGTGCGTAGTAGTGCACATTGCACGGCAGAGCAAGATGCACTGTCGTGCCCGTCATCCTGCCAAGCGCATTGCGCATGGTGTGCGAGCGCTCATGCATGACGGCTCGCTCATGCACAACGCACATTTGCGCGGCCGTGCAGCGCATTCGTGCGCGCCGGCGCATGCTTCTCCCTTTAAAAAAAAACAAAATAAAACAAAATCAGATCAAATCAAATAAAAAAAATGCATAAATAGGTAAGTGTTGTTTATGTAAGAAGCATAAAATATAAGCATATATTTTTATTTAAAAAGTGTAAAAAAAGGTTTTGTTAAAAATGGGTGACTGACTCCATTTTGAGCTACTTCGGGTTTGTTTTGAATCTAGATTCGATTCAATTGACCACCAACGTGTTCTTGTAAGTGGGTTAAGCTTCAAAAATACATTTCGACATGAGAGCGAAACGTAAAACAAAGAAAAGGTTTGTGCACGTGTGTGCAGTGCTCATAGCACCAAACTTTGTTGTTTTGAACTTGATTTCGGATTTCAAGTTTGAAATGCTTGATTTGGATCTAGACTTGGGTTTAAAAATTAACTTTGTTTTGGGTCTGAAATTGAAATCCAAATAACAAAATACTAGTCTTCTTTTGAAAAATTTAGGGTGATAACAGATGCCTCTTTTTGCTACTAAGCCGGCATTTGCCGTGCTTAGTGGCAAAGATAAGCAACCCAAATTTTGAGTGATGAAAAATTTTAGCTAAAAAGATTAAAAATCTTGGAACTTCATTTCAGGTTTTAACCCTTTACCTGAATGGGTTGTTTGCGTGGGTTTGCCGATAATGAATTTAGGTTTAACCCCCTTGGATGGGTTGCCCTGACTTGCATCTTAAGTTTATTCTCTTACCTGTGTGGGTTGCTTTGGCTTGCATTGCAGGTTTAACCCCTTTACCTGCGTGAGTTGTTTTGGCTTGGATTGTAGGCTTAACCTCTTTACCTGCGTGAGTTGCTCTTTTGTCCATAATTTCAGGTTTTACCCCTTTCCTGAATGGGTTGCTCGATAAAAATTCGCAATGCCGGGAAAGAACCCTCATCACCTCGAACACCTTTTTTGAAAGAATGAATGAAACCCTATTGCTCCGACATTAGTTGTGATAAGAAGACTTCTATCACCTCGAGTGTCCCATGGTGAAGTTTTTGTTTTCACCAAAGACAGGATTTTGAACTTGTTTAATAAAATTCCCCAAACTAGTGCTTGGGTTGTGCTTGCATTCAAATGACCAAGTTGCACTTGTTTCATAAGGTTTCCTTCCTGGTGACCACATTGACATAGCTTTAGAATGCTTCGAACCTAGCGGCCGGGTTACACTTAATCAAATCTAGCTTAGCAACTGAGTTGATTTGATTTGGATACAATCCCCCTTTATTTTTATAGACAAGATGTGATTTGTGAAATAAAAATATATGTCATAAAAGCAATTTAGAAATGCCTTGAAATATTCATAATAAAAAAATGTACCAGAATTAGCAATTGTCATGAGTGGTAATGGATATAATCTGATTCAAAATAGAATGCATGAATGTATTAGGTATAAGATAGAAGGTTGATACCTGGATTGAAGCAAAAATAATATAAAATGCCCCAATAGAAAGAAGGTGTGGACCAAATTATAGGAAGGAAATTGATATATTTTCTGCTAACAAGAAAATGAGTGTGCAAGGTAATAACATATATATGAGCATAGGTATAAAAGAATTTATGTTTTGTCTTTAATGACAAGAAATTAAGACAAAGCTTGCAGGAAAAAAAAATTTTATAAGAATATGATTGTTAGGCGGTGATTCTCATAGCGAGATATCAAATTTATAGTGTAGGAAAATGGAGAGCCTTAGTTTTCAAATGATTAAATTTTAAGGAGAGTATAAATATATGAGGTTTGATTTAGGAAAATAAAGACTTAATAGGGTAAATAAGTCAAAATTAGATGTTTGACGATTGAAAATAGAATATATCAAAGCAAAGCAAAGGTTGGTAATCATCTTAGAATAAATGATGACCCAATAAAATCATGGAAGTAGTAAAATAGGGAGAAAAACACTCTATAGGTATTGAAGGTAGAAAATTACTTGGCTAAACATAAATGAGAGAAAAATGGAATGCATGACCTAGGTCAAGCACCTGTCGATCACAGATTGAGATTGAGGCAAAGGAAGTTGCCTCAATAAAATGAATGCATGGACCAAATTACATAAAGAAAATTGATATGTGAAGGTGAAAGGTAATATCATTTATATGGGCTTGAATATCAAAGAATTTTTGACAAGCAATTGGGACAAAACTTGTATGAAAGAAATTTATTGTTGAAACATCATCAATAAATAGTGATTTTCATATCGCAATATCAATATAGGAAAATAGAGAACATTATGAGCAATTTATCACTTGTGAATAATCCTAGCTTTGAAAGGATTGGACCTCAAGTAGAGTATAATAAATGCATAATGCTTGATTCATATAAATCCAATAAGTTAAAATCACATGTTCAATGATTGAAATAGAGTATAGTTGAGTAAAGCAATGATTGGTATTAAATTTGGAATAAATGATTACCCAAGAAAAGTAATAAAATAGGGAGACAGATATACTACGGGTGTTGACATTAGGAAATTATTTGGCTAAATGTAAATGATGGAAAAAGAATGCATGACCTAAGTCCAGCACCTGTCGATCATAGATTGAGATTGAGGCAAAGGAAGTTGCCTCAATAAAATGAATGCATGGACCAAATTATATAAAGGAAATTGATATCTGAAGGTGAAAGGTAATATCATTTATATGGGCTTGAATATCAAATAATTTTTGACAAGCAATTGGGACAAAACTTGTATGAAAGAAATTTATTGTAGAAACATCATCAACAAATAGTGATTTTCGTATCGCAATATCAATGTAGGAAAATACAGAAAATTATGAGCAATTTATCACTTGTGAATAATCCTAGCCTTGAAAGGATTGGACCTCAAGTAGAGTATAATAAATGCATAATACTTGATTCATATAAATCCAATAAGTTAAAATCACATGTTCGATGATTGAAAATAGAGTATAGTTGAGTAAAGCAATGATTGTTATTAAATTTGGAATAAATGATTACCCAAGAAAAGTAATAAAATAGGGAGACAGATAGACTATGGGTGTTGACATTAGGAAATTATTTGGCTAAATGCAAATGATGGAAAAAGAATGCATGACTTTAGTCAAGCAATGTTTGGTAATTGACCCAATAGATGACAATCATGTTCAAGAATAGGAGGTCAGAGAAATTAATAAATAGGTAATTGACAAGATTTAATAAATGTAAATTTGGAAGCAATTTTAAAAAAAAATCGGCTTGCAAACGAATAATTGATGACCCAATGAAATTATGGAAGTAGTAAAATGAGAAGAAAGACACCCTATGGGTATTGAGGATAGAAAATTATTTGGCTAGATATAAGCGAGGGAAAAAGAATGCACGACCTAAGTCAAGCAAGGTTAGTAATTAGGCCAATAAGTGGCTATCAAATTTAATAAAAGGTTTTACAAATGAATAAATGAGAGATTGATAAGATATGAAAAAATGTAGATCTTGAAGTAATTCTAAAAAAATTAATTTTCTGAATGACAATATTTGAAAAAATCAGTGCCCTAGATAGTATGGTTAAAGCATGAGCATATGGAGTAG
Source organism: Nymphaea colorata (assembly GCF_008831285.2). Classification (NCBI taxonomy): domain Eukaryota; kingdom Viridiplantae; phylum Streptophyta; class Magnoliopsida; order Nymphaeales; family Nymphaeaceae; genus Nymphaea; species Nymphaea colorata. The sequence goes on along the minus strand of NW_022204507.1, from coordinate 2,739,525 downwards.
TCGAGTTGAAGACTACGTAGAGATGATCAAAGGAGACAATGATTTAGATGTGGAAGATGGAGCGTAAAAATATTAAATTGACCAAAGATTGTATGAAGATATGCATGCATTCATCATATAATGACAAACATCCAACATTTTCAAAAGTCACTTTTATCATGCATATATTTGGCAAAGGAGCGTAGGACTCTAATTGAGTTTGGTTTAATCAATTATGATTATTCCATATAAGATATGTCAATATACCTTAACCAAGAGGCTTAGTACAAGTATAAAATCCTCCACTAGGCAACTAGGGGTAAGGTTTATTCACTTCTTCTTGGACGCTTATTGATATATAAGAAATTACCACTCATGATACTAACAAATGGGCATTTCCGCCCAATGTGTGGCCTAGTTGTAAGGCTTAGTCTTGTGCGACCACCTAAGACCAAGTCTGACAACATGATGACCGGGACAAATAGGTATTGAGAATTTTTGAAATATGGGCAAACATGTAAAATCGGTTGTCTCTAATACAATGTTGCCTAAGGTAATGATTAAAATAAGAAGAAGAACAAACATTCTCTTCAATCAGTTCTTAAATTGAGGATGGTTGTATTTGATCTTAGATGTAGGTGAATATGATTGATCCACTTCAATTAGTCTTACATGTAACAGAGGAACATAATCATCAAGCAATGTAATAAAATGCCGATGAGGTCAAGGCCAAAGAATGGAACATGATTTATGATCAGCAACATATGAGATGTTCAAGTTTGTGGAAAAAAAATACATCAACAATAATCATAGCCAAACAATGACGGGTCCCATCACGGTCACCATCTGTTCGCATCCCCAATTTTTTTTTGGTTTTTGAAGTGCTCCAGAAAAATAAGGTTTTATTTCAAATGAGAGAGAAAGGGAATCACCAGTCGGTATGAGGATTGACCGTTCCTGACAACTTTACTCAGGGTAATCAATACAAGGACCATGCTTATCCTTGATGCATTTTGTTTTGCCTTAAACATCTTTTTTATTCTAAATGTTGCATACTATTTGAGAAAAATATTGAAAGTTTGATGTTCCAAACTTTTGAAAGAGTGCATGAAGAATTACTAGAGAATGTAAAATATTTTGGAGAAAAATAGAATTAAAAAATCTTTACAAATACTACTTAGAAAGCTTAGGAAATCATTTTAAAGTTACTTTAGTGCTCTCTTAAGACTTTAAGTAGGTTTGATATTTTTCCCAAATTCGGTTACTACTTATTTAGAGCTCCATCTTATCTTGCTTAAGTTCTTTGGAATACTGCTTATCAAAAGTGATATTAATTGAGCATGAATGTATAAATGCATTGATCCTATATGACATAAGAGAGTAAAACATTCCTACCATAACATTCATCTAATAGGATTCATATAATAACATACATCTAAGATTTTTGTAATAAATATTTTTGAATGAAAAGAGAAAGTTTTTGAAAATGGAATGGGATTGTGGATCATCAATCATGATTGCAATATTGGGTCATTACTTGAGTTTGGTTCATGGTGAAGTCGGTCAATAAAAAGATCTTGAAATGAAAAATATTCAAAAGCATAGAAAAGAGTTGATCACAAAAAATATATATATATATAGAGAGAGAGAGAAATAGATCTTGAAAGTCACAAAATAAAAGATTTAAAAGCAAGAGAGATACATATTCATACGCATATTTATATTTATATATATACATATATATGTATATATAGACGTATAGATATGTATATGAAAGCTTGTGAATAGGATGTTTAAATGAATAAAAGAGGATAAGATGATTTTAGAGAGAGAGAGAGAAAGAGAGAGAGAGAGATTTTAAAATGGAATACATGTATATATATTCATATATACGTATACAAGAGTTTGTAAAAGAATATGTTAAACCATAAAGAGAGAAAGACAAAGAAAGATACTCATGTGCATGTATACGTATATAACATGTATATACACACATAGCATATATTTCCTGAGTAGTAAAAATAAGAAATGACTTGAAAATATCTAACTTCATTTTTTGATATAGGCCAAAGGGGAACTTGGGCTCATGCAAGAGTCAAAGCTTTCTCCAAGGCCACATTAGAGAGAGAGTATTTGGTTTTGAAAATCTATTGAAAAATATGATTTCAAATATTTTTTATGTGTGAATATAAGAACCATAACTATTACAAGAAAATTGATTTCTCCCACCATTGGGTATGGAAGAAAATTAAGTACTCACAAAATGGAAAATGATAATGCAATGACTGGAGTTCTAATAGGGTGATTAAGAAAGAAACTAAACATGAGATTGACAAGAAAATGCATATTAACATGTGCATATTTGTGAATGGCTTTCCTAGGTTGGACAAACCCCAACCACAAAATCAACATAAGAATTAACAAAATCCCAACCCAATCACTCATTCTCTTGGTTCATTTGCTCATTAACTGAGAAAAAAATTAGAACATCATGCATGGGCATTTCCAGCACATAACAAGCATGTAACAAGCATATTTTTGAAAGAAATGAAGAAATGGAATTTATCTCTCCTTTCTCGTACTCCTGGTGCACTCAAGAGTAGCTCTTGACTCCGGAGAGGAAATCATTTGAGCTTTCTTGCAAGGCCATGGCGAGGTGGCAGGAGAAAATAAGGAAATGAAAATAGAGAATTATTACGTACCTCTAATATGAATGCTATTAGAAATGAGTCCTCCCTTTTGAATGATCTTGGAGCTCCAAGATAATGAACCCCCAAGAGATCTCTTTGTGCTCCTTTGTAGAATTTGAATTTGGAGAAGCTTGCTCCCAAGTTTGGAGAAGAAGAGAGAAATGGAAAGAGAGAGCTAAGAAAAAAATTTAGACTTTCAAGTGAGGAAGCACAAGAGGTTCCTCTATGGTTGGTTCCCCCCAAGATGGAGGATTGTGGGGATATTTATAAAGTATTTTGGTGCTAAAATTGATAATTGGCATTTTTTTGAATTTAACAATAATTTTATGCAAATTTAAAATATTTTATGACTAAATGGGATTGCCCATTTTCCTTGCGAACACCCATTTGGGGTGTGGGCGGGGCTATTGCCCACCCAAAAGTGCCAAAACCACCCCCCAAGGGGACGTTTTTTTCATGTAAATGGAGGGCTCAGTGTGCCAATGAGCGCTTGGCAAGCTGCATCAAGTGCATCGTGCGCAGCATCGCATGTCATGCGAAGGCGTGCTGCACGAGCGCAACACACAATGCACTGTCGCGTGCATTGCACTACCAAGCGCATCGCACAAAGAGCACTCGCACATGGTCCTCGCTCATGTGAGTGCTCACGCCCGATGGCGCGCTCCGCATGGCACATGTTTGCTCGGCTGTGCGGCGCGCTCCGCATGGCACACGTTTGCTTGGCTGTGCGGCGTGCACGTGCACGTTGGCGCGTGCTTCTCCCCTTTAGGTTAGAAAACGAAATAAAACAAAATCAAATCCAATCAAATAAAAAAAATGCATAAATAGATAAATGTTGTTTGTGTAATAAGCATTACATATAAATATATATTTTTATTTAAAACGTGTAAAAAAAGGTTTTGTTAAAAATGGGTGGCTGACTCCATTTTGAGCTACTCTGGGTTTGTTTTGAATCTGGATCCGATTCAATTGGCTGCCAACAATTTCTCGTAAGTGGGTTATGCTTCAAAAATACGTCTCAACGTAGAGACCATGAGTTTGAAGACGACGTCAAAGCATTTGTTTTTTGCACTCAATGATTGGGTATGACCATCCTTGAGCAAGTTGCAATTTTGTACACACTAAAGGCCTTTGAGTTTTTTAAGGAAGAACCATTCAAGAGACTAATTGTGACATAGAATTACATGCACAACAATCTAGTTGCCATAACCTAAAGACTCTTGATCGAGAGAACATTTGGGAATCGCCAGAGAGATACATTCTACGTAGACCAAAAATGTAAAGATTGACTTAATGAAATTTCTTGCGAAATTCCTTCTTTTGGATGGTCAACAGTCCTGTAGCCTGTCCTGTTACCTGCATCTATGCAGGATACTAACGTATGTTGCAGACCTGGTAGCAAGAAACAACCAGACTTATGAATACATGATGCAGTTGGCAAACATAGATATGGGGAACATTTAGAATCTATGTTGTGATACCAAAGCGATAATAAAAAGCCAGCCAGAAGCTGCAGGTCCCATCACCCTAGACCCCTCGAAGTAGAAGTGCCATGGTTTTGCCAAAATGGTATTCAATAATGGAGGGGTGAAGGTTGTCAAATGTAAGGGCACTAGTCTACCGGTCACTACTTTTAAAAGGAAACCAGATAGGAGTTTGCGTAGGACAAAAAACGCACTGGAGAAACGAGGTAGGATTTGGAAAATCAAGCAAGAAAATCATCCTCAACAAGTTGATTATATTTTGTATACAAATGATGCAGTTGAGACCTGCGTGCAGCCCACATGTATGCAAGATGTATATGATCGCAGTCATTTGATGGAACTCCTAGTAAGTTTATTATATTATACATATTACGTATGTTTGAACTTTAAGCACATTTTGATAATCAATTTTGTGTAATTGTTACAGTGCTACATGGATTCAATTCGTTAGTCACAACAGTAGTCAGCTCTCTCAATGTATCATACATTAAATGATTTTGTAACAGCTTTTGAAACAGAGACACAATAATGCAATAACTACACACAAACCTGGTTGAAGAATGGATACAAGAGAGTAATTTTTACAATGCATCTGCCAACAAGATGATAAAAGAAGAAAGAAGAATTATACAATGACATAAAGGGTCATGCAAATAAATTAATGTAACAAAACAATGAGAAAATAGCAAGTCTACACTAACGAGAGAAAGTGAAAATGACAGAAAGGACTTTAATGAATATGTGAGAATGAGATAATAACGTGTCTGCCTAAAGATGATAAGTAAACAGAGACAAATTAATTCTATAACGCAACTATAGGATTCATTTTATGATTGCTTGTCTCACACACATACGACAAGAAGGGCCAATGCAAATGAGATAACAATGGTATGCGAAATGTTTATGGACACCAAAAATTCAAATAAATTGACGTAACAAAACAATAAGATAACGAGTATAGATTAACGAAAAAATGTGATAACAGTAGGAATGGTCTAGGGTGATGGGACCTAAAGAACACGATAATGATGAGTCTACTATTGAGGGAAAACATGCGATATGTACTATCGGCTTTTGTTTCTAACCCCCATTCGGCTGCATTTAATGAAGCTGACAATTATTGCAGCAGCATTAAATGTGGCATCATGGAAACAATTTGGATTATATTCACAAATACTTCGACATTGTACGGACTGCGAAAGTACGCAACACGAATGAGATAACAACACATCTGCAGGATTCGTCATACGATTGGTTATCTCACATGCACATGACAGGAAGGGCCATGTGAATGAGATAACACTGGAATGCAAGATCTATATGGACGCAAAGAATGTGACAGATTAACGTAATGAAACAATGAGGCAATGAATGTACAATAACGAAAGAATGTGATAATGACATGACGACTCGAAACGGTCACGAGAGAATGAGATAACAACATGTCTATTTAAAGATGATAATTAAACAAAGACAAATGCGATAAGCGTGTTTATATGATTTCTACGTTTACAAATGCGATAAGTGTGTTTATATGATTGCTGCGTTTAGAAATGCAATAAGCACAATTACAACTGCGTTAATTAAAAGAAATGGTTATGACACAAAAACAAACATAAATGTTTACAATGAAAATATTATTCAAATTTCAAAATGCCTACTTATTTGAAGCAAGTTTCCAATAGATCGTCTAATGCTATTTGTAACATCAGCTTGGGTGAAGCTAGGTTTCTTTTTTAATGTTATCTCCTTTATGAATTTCATCATGAACACACCATAGTTATAGTTTTTTCTGGTTGTGGACATTTTACTAGTAAAAATTTGTTTTCGTCTGACATTTGGATGTCAAAGACATGTTTGAGGCAATATTTCTTCAAAAAAACCAAAACTTATTAAGGAAATAAACAGAAGTTATCTTAAAAATCTGTAGAGGTTAAACTGCATACCAGTCTGTAGAGGTCTTCTGGAATTTGTTAGTTGTCATAGCCTATGCATGAATCGTATTATCCACACTTGTTTTTTGACATTATGATTCATGAAGGACATATACACCCAATGTGCCTTCTCCACCATACAGAAGAAAATAAAACCTGAAACAAACGGGCATTAGAGAGCAACCTGATTATATAAAAATAATAGCAATTTAAACACATCTTCATTGTTGGTAAAATGGGCAAACTTGTGGCGTCGATGGTCAGCTTATCCTTCACCATAGAGTTTGTCTTTCTTTCTTGCACGAGTCAATCTTCCTTTCTGCCTCAATCTGCCATAATTTATTCTACTTGTTATGAAAAACTATGATGAAAAAATTGTTCCTGCTGATATGAGCTATCATCTGTTTTGGGTTAATGAAGTTAATTTATTTTCAAAAATTATGTAAATTGCCTTGTGCTACTATAACAATAGCACTAACACTTATGTTCATACTTGAGCAGCGATAATATTGTTCATACATGATTATCTCATCCATGAAGTAACCATATAATTGTCATATAGATATGTGTAAGAACAATATCTACAATATCCATGTCGTTGTCATATGTATTCATGTAAGAACTGTATTATCTCGTTGCTGATATATCCATATAATTTGTATATATGTTCATGTGTGTTATCTCATCTCTGAAATATCCACATGATCGTCATACCAATCTTAGATAAATGACAACATAAGTGGCATGTATATCCATACCAAGCTTATGCTTATGTTTGAACATCGATAATACTGCTCAAACATACATATAGATCAATGACAACAATGCTTATGTCATATTTCAGTCATTGAAAATCATATGTTTAAATTAGATCTTAGATAAATGACAACCTAATTGACATGTATATCCATACCAAGCTTATGTTCACGTTTGAGCATTGATAGTATTGTTCAAACATATATATACACATATGGTTTCCATATGTACACAATCGATCAATGATCACGGTGCTTATGACACATTTAGATCATTGAAAATCTTATGTTCAAATTAGATCTTAGGCAAATGACCGCGTAATTGACTTGTATATTCATACCAAGCTTATGTTCACGATTGAGCATTGATAGTACAACTCAAACATATATATACACATATTGTTTCCATATGTGAAGATTCGATCAATGATAATGGTGCTTATGTCACATTTCGATTATTGAAAATCATATGTCCACATTAGATCTTAGATAAATGACAACTGAACAAACATGTATATCCATATGTGCACCTTCATTGGATAATAATGCTCATCCATATGATTGTCACATTAGATCTTTGAAAAATGAAAACCTATTTGGTGTTTGAACATAAAAAAAATGCATTTGGCTATACCAGTTTGTTAGAGAGGGAACAACATACAACTATCGCTTGTTGTTTCTGACACCCATTCAGCTGCATTAAGGACCACTGTCGATAAAGCACAACACACAATGTCTGAGCAATATTTCCTGTGCACTACCGCATGTTCATCAGCAGCACAAAAAAGGGAAACATATCACTGCAATATGTATTGTCCCATGCTGGTGCATTATCTGCCAAAATGGATATGAGAAAATGAGACAACAACTCGTCTGCCTAAAGACGATAAGTTAACAATGACAAATTAATGTGATAATGCAACTACAGGATTTGTCATATGATTGCTTATTTTACATGCAATCAGTTGAGTAAGAACAACATGCGATACGTACTATTGGATTCTGTTTTTGATACCCATTTAACTGCATTTAATGAAGCCATCAATTGTTGCAGCTACATCAAATGTACGCAGTCGATAATGCACAACACACAACATTCGAGCAACATTCCTTTGCGCTATCGCGTGTTAATGAACTGCACAAACATGCAAGCGTACAACTACTTTATGTATTGTTGCATTAAATGTGGCAAGGTCGGAAGAATTTGGACTACAATCATAAATACAGGAGAGGCAGCAGGTAATATCCTGTTTCATAAGGTGACGGTAATGAAGAATGAGAAACGTAATTTGTTCAATGATAATATACACAGGATTATATTCATGAGCTCAACCCAAATAGAGTAGCAATATCGTAATTACTATCTCATTGACACTATTGTTAAGAAATATGGTAGGTGGATCATTTATATAGCTTGTCTTCTCCTCACAAATATTGCAAGATGTAATGGTGTTAATGCAACAAAGAGTTGCGAATGAAAAGCACAACATTCTCAGTCTTGTTGTCATGGTAGTTTAGTTTTTTCAAATAAATTTGTAGCTTGCTTGACCTACGACATTCTTTTTGTTCTTCTATCTTGCTGTACAAAATGCACTCTGATGAAAGCCCTTCGGTTATAGTTTCATGCATCCTAAAAATATGCTTCTAGACCCTTTGCTCAACGTATTTGAAGTGGTTCTGCTTTCAACCTTGTGAGAATAGTGCCATCATTGGCTATTATACGTTTACGACATGCAGAACAAAGCTTGTGTATACTACAATTTAATGCAAATGCATGGACTAATACTACATGATTTGTGGTTCTTGAAAGATTTTTTAAAGAGTTAGTACGAAATCAACATGATTCAGTGGCACTTTTTCCATAGGAAGAAAGCTCCGAGCCAAAACAATGGCCATGATTGTGGTGTTTTCATCATCAAATACATAGAAATAATTTGCAATGATAGCGAACCTGTTCTTTCGTAGGTTAGATACTACATCTTAGAATATAGCTACGTGATGACTTGGTGGAGTATGATACATCACGGTCTGCACTAAGAAAGCGAAACCACACGGAGAAGAAGAAACACAAACAGATTGCGATAATAAATGGCCGGAATGTTGTGCGAGAGAAGTTCATGCAATAAAACAACTGCATGATAGTTTTGCAATACAATAAAATAAAATCATGTTCATAAGAATGTGTTACCCACTCGGACAAATTTACTAAAACAACGACACTAAATTGACTTCTTTTACGATAAAATGACACCTATTAAGAGGCAATAAGCACTTAGACGAAACTAATTGCAATAACGCAACTGCAGAATTCGATATATGATACACTAAACTAAAATCGTGTTTATAAGGACACAGTACCCACTCGAAAGAATAAATGCAACGACAACACTGTATCGAGTGGTTTTATTGTAAGGCACCTACTAAGAGGACGCGAAAAACACTCAAAAAAATTAATGCGACAATAGCACTAATATGTACTTTTTTTACGATAATAAAGCACCAACTAAAAGACAATAAACACTCTTGACAAAACAAATTGCAGTAATGCAACTGCAGGAGACGTTATAAGGTACACTCAATTAAAATTGTGTTTAACAATATCCACTCGAAAAAAATTAAATGCACAAAGACACTGTATCTAGTGGTTTTACGATAACAAGGCACTTACTAAGAGAATGCGATAAACACTTAGAAAATGTGATTCATACAACAACATTAGTATGAACTTCTTTTACAATAAGAAGGCACCTACTAAAAGGCGATAAGCACTCGCAATAAACAAATTGTGATAATGCAACTACAAGATTTGTCATGTGATACACTCAACTAAAATTGCATTTATAAGGAACAATACCCACTCAAAAAAATTAAATGCGACGACACTATATGAAGTGATTTTGCGATAATAAGGCACTTACTAAGAGAATATGATAAACACTCAAAAAAATATAATGTAGGAATAACAATCGCATGCACTTCTTTTACCATAAGTGCCTACTACAAGGTGATAAGCATTCAGACGAAACAAATTGTGATCATGTAACTGCAGGATTTATTATACGATGCACTCAACTAAAATCGTACTTAGAAGGATGCAATACACACTTGAAAAAATTAAATGCAACAAGGACAAAAAGTGACAACGACATTGTATGAAGTGGTTTTATGATAACAAGATGCTTACTAAGAGAATGCGATAAACACGTAGAAAAACGTAATGCAACGACAACACTGGTATGCACTTCTTTTATGATAATAACACACCTACTAAAAGGCGATCAGCAGTTGAAACAAACAAATTGGGATAAGTAGCTGCAGGATTCATTACAAGATACACCAAACTAAATTTCTGTTTATAAGGATGATATACCCACTTAAAAAAAATAAATGAAACAACGACAATGAATCGAGTGGTTTTACCATAACAAGGCACATACTAAGAGAATGTGTTTATCACTCAGAAAAATGTAATGTGACAATGACACTAATAGACATTTAAGAAGGCGCTTACTAAAAAGCAATAAGCACTCAGATGAAACAAATTGCGATAATGCAATTGTAGGATTCGTTATATGATATACTCAAATGAATTTGCATTTATAAGGATGTGATACCCACTCGAAAAAAATTAAACATCACAATGACAAAATGAAACAACCTATATCGAGTAGTTTTATGATAACAAGGTGCTTACTAAGAGAATGTGATACCCACTCGAAAAAATGTAATACGACAACGACACTAGTATGCGCTTCTTTTAAAAGAAAAGGCACCCACTAAAAGGCAATAAGCACTCATACACAACAAATTGTGATAACGCAACTCCAAGATTCGTTAAACAATACAAAAGAATTACGACAACGAAACAATAATGTGTTTAAGAAAGAATGAAATAATATTAACTTGTTATCGATCATTCTTATGAATAAAAGTATATTGTTTGTAATGAATCAAGAAAATATGAATAGAAAAAAAAAAGATTATTCTCGATCAAGAAAATACAATTAGAAAAAAGAGATTATCCTCGATCAACTTAGACCTTCTTCAACTTAGAAATTTTTCGAGTCGAATTGAAACATGATCAACCAGCGACTTTATTACTGTAGCAAGCTCTCTTCCATTGGGTGGTTAGGACTTTGTGCTACAGTCTTTGCATTGTCATGGCATCTTTTGCTTTTTATCTTGTGCCCATATGATCCTGGCTCCGTTTATTGCAGATCTCCCTTTTAGCAACATGCTCTTCTTGGGATGATATTGACTATGTCACCAAGGTGGGGGTGCGGGTGCCGGTACGACACATCTCAAAAAATTTAAGTGCGGCGGTGCGGTGAGGATATTTATTATTATTATTATTATTATTATTATTATTAATTTTTTGTAGAGATTGGATAACACAGATCTCTTGTTTGTGCAAAAAGAATTTGCATCTATCGACCTTGAAATCAAAATAGCAGAAGCTTGCGCTCTCCACTGCCGATAGTCGATACAAATATTGGTCTCTTTAGGTGTTTCATGGTCTTGAGTTTTGACTATAGAAATAAAATTTTGGAAACAAAACTCTGCCATAAATTGGAATTACAATGAAAATTCCAGTTTTAGTGTCCTTTTCTGTTTAGCAGCCTCAAACTTTGATTCCAAATTTGAAAATTATGCATTTAATAAAATAAAATTAAAATTTTAGAAGTGATGAATTAAAACCATTGTGGCGTGTGTTAAAGAGATACGAAAAAACTTTAACCCTTTGAAATCATAATTCCACTCCTTAACATTGAATTAATTTCAAGATTTTGATACCGCAATTCTCGTTTCATTTTTATCGAGAATTTTAATTTCAAACTTCTGACTTGGTGGACACCCTTGCGGTCTATATGTATAAAACACGCAACCTCTATAACGTTAAACTTAAAAAAATAATAATAATTTTCCTAGACTAGCTGTGATGAGTACGTTTCCATGCCATTAAATGTGAAAGGGCACACACTGCTCAAAAAAATTAAGTACCGCACATCTCACGCCCTCTCTCCTGCACTCTCCCTACCGCCCTCTCCCCCGCACTCTGTCTCTCCCGCACTCTGTCTCTACCTACTGCCCTTTCTCCTTGCCGGTGCGGCATGGGTGCGACCTCTTGAACAGGTGCGGTTTGGGTGCGAATCTTGGTCGCACCCGCAACCGCACCAGCACCCGCGTCGCGTCGACACGGGTGCTGGTCCATTTCTGCCACACCCTGGTGACAGAGGATATTGATGATGTTGTTTCGGTTGGTGATCCAAGTTGGGAGGGCACATCTAAACAGGTTTCACATACTCGAGAATGAACTATGACCCAATATTGATCGTGGTACCCTGGTGCAAACCCCTCGCTGTCGTAAGCAATGACAACTTCACCACCATCGTGCTAGTTACGGAGCTCTATCTGAAACAAAAGTTGTCAGTTAACTCCAAACCTAAAAGCACTTTTGTTCCTTAATCTCTTGTAGAAATGGGGTGGTTGCAGAATGAACTGGTCAAGACCACACTACAAGAGGACTTGGCTTATGTGATGCAATTCTATTTCGTTCATGCAGAACAACCATAGGTCTACACAAAAACTGAAAAGCTTTCCCAATAATCTGATCATTGGTATCTTCACCAATGTATGGTCTAAATAGCTCCTACAAATAAAAATGAAATAATCATCAACACACAAGTATCCCAGTGTCAGTATAAAACACTATTTGGTATACCTACCTGGGCCATTTGCACATTCAATATGATTAACCTACATGTCTCTGCATCGTTGTAATCTCTGGGACTGATACCTCTCGACCATGCATGCAATGGATGAGCATTCTGAAATGGAAGCTCGACAGTGGGTCTAATAGAAGGTACATGCTCTCACATCTAGAACTATCAACAGAACACAGATACAAACATTAAAAGATGATAGATAATCATCTAAAACATAAATTTGCATCATGAAGATACTAACTATACCTGCAGCAACAACTAGCATCCTCGAACGGATGTAACCCCAGCCTTAATGTATGTCAACTGGCTATACCAATGCACTACAACTGCCGCTCATGCGGAGCAGTGAATGTCATCTACATCTTCCAAAGATTGGACGTTACCACCAACTTATTCTTCAGCCTGAATTGTCACCAAATAGACAAATGCCAAATAAATATACAAAAAGGACCTCAATGCTTGTTGTCATTTATTCTGTAGCTCTTAAACAATTCATGGCATCGACTTTCCCCCAAAAGCCACAACCTTCTTGAACTCCAAATTTGTCATCCCTAGAAGGTCGTTGCTCTTACCTATCAAGCTGTACCTAGACGTTCCAACAACAGGTCTTTTGTGACATCTCAAATTGAACAGCCTAGCAATGTCTTCTAGGGTGATCATCATCTCAAATACAAATGTGTTTGTCTAACAATCTCACTTGTGTGCCTGGGCGTACATGGGCCCCTATTGGAGTTCCATTGCGCCACGAGAAAGCAGCTGCGGGAATTGCATTATCACCAATCTCTGCTTTTAGAAGTCCAATAGAATTCATACCAATCAACGATCGAACATCATTGGCAGTGGCCACATTTCTGCAACTGAAATACTAGTGTCAAAGACATGACCTGCATAGAAACTTTAACTACAAATACTTAAAAAATAAATGACATAGATTACTTACATCAATGTCACACAATCACCTCCTTTTCTTTTCAACACTCTCCACCACCTCTAATTTTTGGTGTAGGTATAGTCTACACATCTAACACTAATTTTTCTGCCCCTGCATTCTCCACCTCTGGGAGTCTGTCCCCTTCCACTGCCTTCTTCCATTGAAATCCAATCTCCCCTCCTTTCTTTGTCTTGGCAGCCTGTCCAATCGTTTTTCACACCTCCACCTCCTCCTGCTCAGGCTCCTTCTGCTGCGAATGCTCGAAGCATTATGGAAAAGCCTCGACGAATAAACTTCCTTTAACTTTTTCATGTAGGGCCATTTCGCATCATTACCACAGTCCACCTCGGGCACAATCTTTTCGAAAAAGCCATTTTGATGCAACGAAGGGTATTTTTGAAGAGCAACATCTTTACGTATGGGCTACATGATCATTCTTGCAGTTAAGTATGAGGCATTAGTGTCTATTGAGTGCACCAACCGATTCACCTTCAACCGACCTTGACATAAAATGGGGTTCCTAGTTAATGTTTGAGACAAGTTGTTAATGAGATACTAAATTTTTTATGGGATAATTTTTATGAGATAATAAAATTTTCATTAGATAATGATATAAGAGGGACCCAAAACAAAAGCTCTTTCTTACTGCTTAAAGGGGTATATTATGAGATAATGAGATAATGTTTTAGGAAGAACAAAATCAGAACTGTTGTTTACTGCTTGATGTCGTATATTGTGAGATAATGAGATAATGCCATGAGAGGAACAAAAAAATGAACATGTTTTTTAATGGGTGAAAGGTGTATATTTGTCATAACGACATGCATATACAAACTGACAAATATTACCTTTATTGAATCTTCTTTTGTTGTTTCCATTTTAATACCTGCAGAAGCTCTTTTTGTGTTAATCATAGGCATTTTCGCCATACTTAAACAGGTAAACAAAATTACATACACGGGCATGGTTTACATATAACCAGCTTCAGAAATGAAGACCTTGCTGCTGCTCCCGGGCGCACTGGGGCTGTTCACTACCATTAGTGTTCATGTTCCTGTTGTGGCTGCTGGAAGCACCAGGGTTGGATGTCCCACCGTATTGATCAAGTGGGTGGTGAGCGAGGCTTGTCGGTCGATTACAGCTGAGGCCAGTATGAGTATGTTGTGCTTCGCCACCTGCACATCAAGGACATCATTTCCTCCCAAGGCAGTTGGATGACCAATATTTTTAATTATTATCAATGATGGTTTGAATATGGCGAGAGCCTCCCAACCTCTCAAAAGTCGATTCTGCCACTAAAGCTGCGACAACAAAGTCTCAACAGGACGTGCACAATGAACTGGAGCAGCCACTCCATCGCTGAAGGACCTGCCACCAGACTGGTAACTCCAGCTCGCTGTATCCATGGAAAAATGATTTGCTCTTTGATCCGTGGCCCAATAGCATACTTATATTTATGAAATAATAAAACATTATGAGATAATATGATAATTGATGGATGTATGAGATAACACTAAATATAAGTACATGATATTGTTTATGAGATAATAAAATATTGATGAGATAGGGAGATAAAGCTATGGGACAAAAAAATTAAAACATCTTTTTACTGCTTAACATGGTATATTGGACCTGATGATATGCATATACAAACTCACAAATTTTATTTTTATCGAATCTCCAAATCTTCTTATTATGGTTTCCTTTTTTGTGCATACAAAAAGTTTCTTTTTTATTAATCATGATCATTTTTATATAATTATTAAAATGGTGCATAAAATTTTATACACAGAGAACATATATAACTAGCTTTCAGTGAAGATGGACTGCCCCCATCACCTTTTTAATTACTTTGATGACTAGGCCACTCTTGGCTTGTTTTAAAGGAAACCTTTTCCATCAGGATAAAAAACCAATGAAAAAGTTCTAAAACTGACAATTTTCATTTTAAAAGTTCTTTATAATGATATCACAGTTCGACCTTCTAATGAGAATTTAGGTTTGTCTCATCC
This sequence comes from Nymphaea colorata, assembly GCF_008831285.2. Lineage (NCBI taxonomy): Eukaryota > Viridiplantae > Streptophyta > Magnoliopsida > Nymphaeales > Nymphaeaceae > Nymphaea > Nymphaea colorata. The sequence continues at coordinate 2,724,014 of NW_022204507.1, read as the reverse complement.
AGCAACCATGCTTGCTCTGTGTTACCTTTAAACGTACCTAAATGCTCAAACCACTGTGCCATCCTGGAAGTTTCTTCAGCCTCCTTAATGCACAAGCTACCTATATAAAATTTCACTTGTTGTCAGATTATAGATGTCGTTCTTGTGTATAAAATTTCATGTATCATTTTAATAATGACCAAAAATGCCCATGATTAATAAAAAAAATGACTTTTTGCAAGGAAAAGAAAAAGAAAAATACAAAAAAAAAAAGATTTGGAGATTTGATAAAGGTAAAATTTGTCAACCTATATATGCATATAGCTACAACCAAAATACTCCTTTAAGCAATAAATGTTGAGTGTTATCTTATTATCTCATAAATATTTTATTATCTCATAAACAATATATCATACTTATACTTAGCATTATCTCATACATCCGTTCATCATCTCATTATTTTATAAATATTTTATTATCCCATATTCTTAAACATTATTTCATACCTATTTTTAGCGTTATCTCATATATTTGTCTTTTATCTCATTATCTCATAAATCTTTTTGTTATGTCATAAACAATATCTCATACTTATATTCAAGTGTTATCTCTTACATTTGCTGTCCATTATCTCATAAATCTTTTGTTATCTCGTAAACGGGATGACATACAAAACTCGCCCCCATTGCTAGGTACATACATGATCAGGCCGAGCTTGAGTAATGTGAAGCTTGAGTCATGCTCCAGTTGATTAACCCGACTCCCAAGAGCCATTTATTAAATAATATTTTCTACTTTAAGGTTAAAGCATGTGGACCCAAACTATGCCCGTACATTTTAATAAATTGATTCTACGTAGAAATCAATTTTCATTATCCACAGGATTTTTTTTTCTTCCAAATTTAGTCAAACATGCCAATCATACTGCCATATGGTAAAGGAAAAACATTTCTAGTGACTCATTGGTTGATTTTTTGCAATTAAAAAGTCCATGTTAAGTAAATAGAAAGTTTAAACATATCTAACTTAATTCCAAATTAAACTTTACGAACTACCACCTTTTACATAGACACAATTGAAAGGAAAATCAAAGTAGTGCTTGAACCATCTTTTTCATGGTCTTCTAAAATTTCGTTTAGACAAAGTCCGTGACAACATTAATAAAAAAGAATCAGTAAATTATTTTTAGTTAGAAAAGATTCAAATACAAATATACAGAACAAAGTCGAGCATATTGCTGATTACTTGTAAATATTAAACCATATTTTAGATAAAATATAAATTTAGGGCTTAAATGTAAAATTTCGAAATTGATGTTGTTTTTTCATTTATGAATTAAAAAATTGTAATCTTAGGATAAAAATGCTAATAATGCCACTGATTTTTTTATTAAAAAAAGTGCACATTGCCAAAATATTTCTATTTTAAGTCTTTAAAATTTTTCATTCGTTTTGTCATAAATTCAAGGCATTTAACAACTGTCAGATATCAGCATGAATACAAACGTTTTATGATTTAACATCCAATTTATCATATGCAACGTTGGTTGATAGTTTGCCACACCCCTCCTCCTTCATGTGGCCTCCTTATTTATCTTTTTTACCCTCCTGACTTTTATTGCTTAGATCTGTCTCTGTCTCTCGCATGCATGGGAGATGAGCCCAACCTTTACCAAATTTGCCTTAGGATTCAAAATAGGATTTGGATTTTATGTTTTAAAACTCAAGTAAGATCCGGTGTGTGTGTTTGTGTGTTTGTGTATATATATATATATATATATACAACAGTTATATATGCCAGAAACTTCCCTTTTTTACTAATTTTATAGAGAGAGAGAGAGAGAGAACACATAAAAAAAACAACAGTTGTATATATATAAATATGATTTGTGGATTTTTTCATCCATGTTTGAATGGACATAGCTTTTTGCTTCTCACAGCCAATGTGCATTGCATTGGGCAGTGTGTTTAATAACACCCACACCCGATGCAATGCATCAAGTGGCTGTTATTAGATGGACCTCAAGATGGATGGAGGATGTCAACTTTATATATATATATATATATATATATATATATATATATATATATATATATTCGACCTCTCACAACACACTACTTGATGCAAAGTTAGAAAACACCTCCCACAAAAGTGACAAAAAATATCAAGGTAATTTTTGTGGAGCAAAGAGAATTGATCACCTTTCCCCTGTATGGGGTCGCTTATATTAAGCCTCATTGCTTGGACACCTTTGGAACAGTAGTTCGATAACAACGCGACGTATCAACTCATCAGGCACGGTCAGCCATGAGCTGGAGGATGATTGCATTCGTTAAGGGCTGTGCTCCATTCTCTATCTTCAATCATGATCTGAGAAACTGGATTGCATTTTTGCATCATGCCTACGAAGAAGAAGAAGGAAGAATTCAGCATCATGTGTTGCAGCAGCATTCAAGTAGTGCATTAACTAAGAAGAAAAGAGAGAGGCATGCAGGGAACAAGGAGAAGACCCTGCAATAACAGTTGCTGGGGCCGGGGCGGAGGGAGGTGTGGGCATAGTGTGGGGAATTGCCCACACAGGCCCTCAAAAAATGGTTATTTTTATATTCAAATTTCATGGCTGTTTTTTTAACTTACGTACAAGTGTCCCTTCTAAAATTATATTACTAAAAACTATTTGTTGACATTATCTAGCTTCTGGCCTGAGCTGGGGTTCCGTTTAACTAATAGAGACGGTGATTGACTCACAGACACTGGCCTACAGCATCGAGGAACTAGGGCTGCCAGCATCGGTACAAGGGGTGTGTGTGTAGTCTATTTATATAAAGTTGGTAACAACCAGACTACTTAGATAAGAAATGAAAACCAGACCCATTAAAATTAATTATCAACATATTTTTTGGCAGTAAAGGGTGACTTGGTGAAAAACATACATTAAATTAGTAAATTTTTTACTTAGATAATGTTTTCTAATAATAAAAAACAAATGGCTGTTAAAATATCAAAATTTTAATTGAAGAAAAAATATATATATATTTGTTACAAAATGACTTGCGGTAAAGCATGATTTATAATAAACTAATGTTTGTGAATACATTACTACAACATTTTATTTATAACACATTTTAACGCAAATTTAAAAGGTCTGGTATTTATTCCTTACCCTAATGGTCTCATATCTACCACACACACACATGTACAATGTTTTGATATAGTGACTATTATATATAATGTTTATTTGTTTCTGACATTTTTTACCTTTTTATCTAAATGTTTTTTTTTTAATGAAGGATTTCTCAAGGGAAACAGAAATGGGGGTTGAAAACATTCACAAGCCAATATTGTTGTCAATGAAGGTGGTGATGGATATGAAAATGAAAAAATGCAAAGAAAATGAACTCAATGCTCTCACCACTATTGCGGCAGTCACCTCCAATTTTAACTCAGAAATAAGGGATGGAAGTAGTCAATTGGAGTTTAAGACTAATTAAGTGTGATAGCATTTAACTCTGGAACGTCGAATAATAAGGGATTCAGCTTTGAGATACATTGCAACGTTGACTGTTTGAAATTTGATTTTTGCGTACCGTAATTGGTTGTCTTATTTTTGCAGAAAAGTTCAAGGGCATGGAGCACAGGTGTTTTCCAAAACAGATTTAATTGAGGAGGGCTTTGGTGAGTGAGCAGTATGACTGAACAAAAGCCAAAGACGCTGGGTCATGGTATACATTTTTTGTGGGGTAGATCCACCTACGCGTCATGACTTGCTTCCAGCAGGTCAATGACTAGGAAATCATATATTGAGAGGAAAAGTTCTGCTGGTTTTGCTGTTGACACTTTTTAATTTATATATTTATAAACTTAATGGTTTGCCGGACCAGGTTAGGTGTTGCAGATCAAACCCTAGGGCTTCAACTGTTCTTTGTCATACATATTAGCCATCGGTTTTAGAGAGTGGATGGTTTACTTACTACCTGGTACAAAAGGAATTCAGCCACTGGCATACAAGTGCAGGGTCTGACCAAGTAATCAAATAGTCACTGGACCTGTTAAATTTTGGCTAATGGCCAGTTTTTCTAAAATTCTCTTTCCTTAAGAGTTACGAATATATATACAAATAAACAAATAGTTGAATGGGCCAATATGAAAATAAAGAAAAATTGTTGGGCTGGTATATAACTGCCAAACCAACCTATCACAGTACTTCCCTATGTTCCGTACATAACAAATTACAAATAGCCACTAAACTTTTTGCTAAATTAAAAATAACAGCTCAACTTTTAAGGTTCAACAAGTAGTAGGCACAGACTTCTGAAAGAAATTCATAAAGAGCTACCTCAGGAGGAAAAATCAATAAAGCGATTTGAATAATTTATAAAAGTACTCATTATTCAAAATTATTTCCAAAATAAGAGGGAAAAAATATATTGTTTAGATTAAAAAGGTGAATGTTCGATCAACTTTAATGTTTTTGTTGCAGAAGTCACTCCGTGGGAATTTCTCTCAAAAGTTGAGTACATGTTTGTCAAGTTGAAAATGTTGAGCGGCAATTTATTATTTGCCCAGAAGTGATCTAAACCTTCCATAATTTTTTCAGACCTTGGAGAAATTTTGTTCAGAAATAACCTTGGCACGTTTAACCTATGAGGGTGTTCGCGAATTATTTGTATGTGAAGTAGACACCTGCAACTTTGAGGATGCCCCTTTGAAAACAATGCAAGTGTCAATTGAGAGACTTTTTGTCTTGGTACCCAAGAACCAAGGGGTGAAAAGTCTGAATTCAAAGGAGTGGTAGTCAATCTAAGCGGCTAAGCGGCACAACACACAAAACCTGTCGTTCTCTGCAAAGCAATTCTCACTTCTAAAAGGGGGTGAGCATCATGCGAATGCATGCCACTGTTGGCACACCCACTGAAGTCCGTCCGGGCCATTATTTGCAGGCTGGGCTATGCCAGCTTCAAATCGGCTCTCGAGTGAACATTATATTCGGCATATACCTGCTCATTTTAACCTTGCAACGTCTCATTTGAACCGAACTCTATACCCTAGCTGGGTATAGGAGTATCATATTTCAAACTGCACTTAGAAACATGAAAACAAAATTAACATGAATTTGCATTTTGTAAAGTAAAATATATGTGCCAATTGCCAAGGCGTATGAATATGTCAAAGCTTTAAGTTCAATTGGGTTCCCAATACCAGCCCCAGCCCAACCTATCGTTGCATCCACTCTAATTTGTCCCATTGGCCTAATCAATTGTGGTCTCTCAGTAAGTAAAATGGAGATAGACACACCCAAGCCGCGATGGCAGGTCAAAAGTGTCCACCATATGCTCGCCATTATTTTTTAATATTCTCGTCTGTAGGTAAGGCTGGGCTTTGGTCAGGCCGGACCCTGCCTGACAAGAAGTTGGGATCGGGTTAGACCACAGCCCTTGACTGCAGCCTTGGCTTGACCCGATTGCCTGCAACTCAGGCCAGAAACCCATCCTGACTCGATTAGATTGAAAAAATAAATTTTTAATATAGTTTAATATATAAATATAATTAAACATACAAAATATGTAATGATATCTATATTTGAATAAATAATATTAAAAAATAAGTTATTGGAATGAGTCAAACAGGGTACTGAATCTCTTTAAGACCCTGCCCTGGCCCCTAGCCAGGGATGGCATGGGCTGACCTAGACAAGGATGGCCTGGCATGGCGAGGCCTTGGAAGGCACCTACATAGTCTCAAGGAAGCAACAGCAACAACCAGAGGCCATAGCTCGGCAATAACAAGCAATCCGAAATTTATGATAGTCCAGAGGTCTTTGGTGTTTTTCCCTTACACGATGAGCGAATACCCACAACGCCTATATAGGGAACACTGTCGGTTGGAGGACACCGGCCCCTCAACTTGTGGCCACTGCGAAAGGGAAGGTTGGGACAGTTGATAGCATCAGATGGCATGAATTTGGATGTGGTGACTTGGAGGGAACGGATTTGGTTAGGTGGCAGCCAAGCAGTAGTGCCAGCCATGCCAAGCAGTTGCAGGCTGTGGGAACAGATGTCAGATAATAGCCTCATGACCAGGTAGTCTACGGGCAGCAATGCTCGTGGCCAATCACTGGCCGGTGTGGGGGAGTGGTTCCTGGACAAGTGGTGGTCGGGTGGTTTGAGCCTGCAACTACATTTTAATCTGGGCCAAATATTGTTACCATGTTGGTTTTGAATTCAAATAATGTAATAGCTATGGCTGGATACTTAAACCGACCAAAGCAGTGTAGAGAGAAGGCACATGGGATTGCTTTGACAATCTTACAAGTTTTTTTTTATGAGAAAAGACTAAGTCTTCGAGTTGAGGCAAAGCTGGTTGTCCATTGATCCTTTGAGTTTTCGTATGGGTGGTAATTTGGCTGGTAAGTCTATGCCACAGACTTATGTTGTGCAGGTTGATAAGAATTGGTATCAAAGACAAGTTATAATGATGACTACTGGTGCTGAGACTCGAGAGCCGAGACTCTCTCCCTTGGAGGAATCTATTGGCTCGCTGACAACTCAAGTGTCCTTTGCTTCGTCAGATAACCAACAAATGATTGAGCATCTGACCCTTCTTGAGAATCAGATAAAGAAACTTGCTGCTCGGTCAGATGATCTCATTTAAGACCTTCGAAACTAGCTTGGGGAAGCCAGATTAGTCTGGTAGCAAGAATTTGTTGTTGTGCGCCATGTGCTGGGAGCCGCCACATGGGAGATATCAAAGATAAAGATCCCAGAGCCTAAAGCTTTCCATGGTGCCGGTTGTTTGAAGGACCTTGAGAAATATCTTTGGCACATCGAGCAGTACTTCAAACCTGTTCATACGAAAAAGGATGATAAAGTCACTGTCTGGCCATCTATTTGCACAGAAGTGCCAAATTGTGGTGGGAGACGAAGCTGGAAGAGGATAGTCACACGGGTAAGGTGCCTATCTCTACTTGGGCCAAAATGAAGCACGAACTTAGGTATCAATTTCTGCCTTTGAATGTTGCATGGATTGCTCGAGAAGGTCTACAACAGCTCAAGCAGGCTGGGACCATTCGGGATTATGTCAAGGCATTTTCTTCATTAATGCTTGACATAAAAAACATGGCAGAAGAAAACATGCTATTTTACTTTATGAGTGGTCTTCAGTCGTGGGCTCAAACTGAAATTTGTCGGCAAGAAGTAAAAGAATTGCATTCTGCTTTACCAATAGCCGATCGTCTCTTACATTTTTGTGTGCAGTTCAGTGACGAAACATCTAAGAATCGGCCATAAAAGCGGTACAAGTCTGCCAAAGCAAAATATGGTGGTAAGAAGAAGGAGGGCCTAAGAGACATACCCTACAAATCTTCAAACTATTCCGGGTGCTTCATTTGCAATGGCCCTCACCGTGCGCAAAATTGCCCTCACAGGAAGCTCATGAATGCGGTCGTCCAGGAGCCTGATGATGAGTCAAGATCACTGACCATTGGATCTCTGAAATGCATGAACCCTCTTCGACAGGTGAACACTCTGTGCCAGCCTCTTGAGAATACGGCCTTAAGTCCTAGGTTGTTGTATGTTGAGGTCCGGCTGAATAAAGTTCTCACTCATACCTTGGTGGACACATGAGTGACCCACAATTTTGTGGCTAGTTGTCTGGTGGAGCTTTCGGCCTTATGGAGAAGCCGAATGCCAGCCACGTGAAAGCCACTAATGTTGTCCCTTTAGTGACAAACGGTGAAGCGTAAGCTGCTAGGAAGGAAGTCGGGCCTTGGTTGGGTAAATGTAACTTCACGGTCTGCACACTAGATGATTTTGATGAGATGCGGGGCATGGATTTCCTAACCCAATCCAAGGTGACAATCTAACCGCATCTAAAGTCATTAATGATTTCAAATGAGAAGATGCCTTGTCTGGTTCTATTGGTGTTAGGTAGGGTTACTATAAAAGCTATATTGTCCTTACAACTCAATGACAAATTGAGGTATGGAGAGCTGACTTTCTTGCTACATTGAAGGAAGTCAGCCCAGACCAAAAGCAAGGTAATGCTCCTGCCTTAGTATAGGAACTACTTGGCAGATTCTCTAATGTTGTGCCAAGAGAAATGCCGAAGGATTTGCTGTCAAGAAGCGACATGGACCATGAAATAGAATTGGTGCAAAGCGTTGAGTCTCCTGCCCAGGCTACATATCAGATGTTCCCACCAGATTAGCTAAACTGTGATGGCAACTCAACGAATTGCTAGAAGCTGGTTACATCGAACCATCCAAGGCCCCTTATGAAGAGCCAATCTTGTTCCAACATAAAAAGGATGTTTCCCTTCGGATGTGTGTGGACTACAAAGCTTTGAACAAGCTCACTGTGATCAACAAGTAACTTGTGCCTCGAGTGGAAGACTTGTTTGATCAGCCAGGTAATGCCCAGATCTTCACTAAGTTAGACCTATGGTCTGAGAATTATCAAGTGAGGATTGCTAAAGGGGATGAGCTGAGAAAGGCATGTATTACTCGCTATGGTTTGTTAGAGTAACTTATAATGTTTTGGGCTTTGTAATGCACCGACTACATTTTATAATTTAATGAATAATGTGTTTCGCCTTTACATCGATGATTTTGTGGTGATGTATTTGGGCGACATTGTGATTTATAGTCTATTCATAGAGTCCCATGTCAAACACTTAGAGTTGGTGTTCTCTAAGTTGCAAGAAAATAAGTTGTATTTAAAGCCAAAGAAGTGCATATTTGCTCAGCCATGGGTCCCTTTCTTAGGCCACTTTGTCTGCCATGGAAAGGTAGAGATGGATTCCCAAAAATTTCAGGCCATCCTTGACTAGCCAGCCCATACAAATGTGCCAGCACTTTGGTCTTTCTTGGGCCTAGCTAATTATTATCGTTGCTTCATTGAGGGATACTCAAGGGTTACAGTATCCTTGATGGACTTGTTGAAGAAGAATGAAACGTGGGATTCGTCATCAGAATGTGCTGATGCCTTTCGACTGCTCAAGGCAAAATTGAGCAGTGAGCCGGTTTTGCACTTGCCTGATTACACTTTGCCATTTGAGGTGGAGACTAATGCTTCCAACCAAGCATTGGGCAATGTCTTGATGCAAGATGGACATCCGGTATGAAAGTCAGAAGTTGTGGGACATAAAACGACGATACACGTTCTATAAAAAGAAAATGACGGCAGTAGTTCATTGTCTAAGGCTTTGGAGACATTATCTATTGGGCATCATTTCAAAGTAATGACCATCAATGTGGCGCATAGCTATTTTTTTGTCACAGAAGTGGCTAAATGCCAAACAAGCATGTTGGGAAGATTTTCTACCAGAGTTTGACATAGTGCATAGGTCTGGTAAAGCTAATTAGATTGCCGATGCACTAAGCCGAGGCGTGCAAGTAGAGGTCTGCACCATGTCTGCGGTTTGACATGGATATATTGCATAGGCCTGGTAAAGCTAATCAGATTGCCGATGCACTAAGCGGAGGGGTGCAGGTAGAGGTCTGCACCGTGTCTGCGATGACTCAAGTGTCTGGGTACTTGATGCAGAGGATTCGGTAGGCTACGACTACTGAATCATCAGTGGCCCACCTCCTTGAATTGGTGAAAGAAGGCATGTGTCATTGATTTTAGCTACAAGATGAGATCTTATTCACAAAAAAGAATCGTATATACATCCCTTCATCAGGTGGGATTCAGAAGGAACTCTTGAAGGAAATGCACGATAGCCCTTGAGCTAGCCATCCTAGCCAAGAGCGCACACTGGCCTTGATTGCTCGTGCTTCTATTGGCCAAAGATGGAAGCAGCCATAGAGCATTATGCTCAGACTTGCCTAGATTAACAGCAAGATAAGGTAGATATCAGAGAATCAATACAAGCCACAACTTGACAACATGAGGCCATATCTCGGCAGCAGCCAGCAGTTCAAAATTTATGGTAGCCTAGACGTCTTTGGTGTTTTTCCCATACGGGACAAGCGATCACCCACAACACCTATATAGGGAACATTGTCAGTTGAAGGGCACCGGCCCCTCAACACGTGGCCAATGAGAAAAGGCGAGGACACTTGGTAGCTTCGGATGGCATGAATTCAAATGTGGTGCCTTGGAGGGAATGGATTTGGTTATGTGGTAGTTAGGCAGCAATGCCAGGGCCCGCCTACCTGTTGCAAGACTTGGGAACAGATGTTAGATAATGGCCTCATGGCCACGTGGTCTACGGGCAGCAATGCGCTTGGCCAACCGCTGGCCAGCGTGGGCAGAAGTTCCTGGACAGGTGGCCAAATGGCGGTTTGAGCCCATAGCCACATTTGAATCTCGACGGGGTATTGTTGCTGCCTTGGTTTTGAATTCAAACAATGTAATAGCTCTAGCCGGATACTTAAGCCGAGACAAACAGTGTAGATAGAAGGCACATGTAATTGTTTTGATAGTCTTGTAAGTTTTTCTTGATAAGAAAAGACTAAGTCCTTGATTTGATGTAAAGCTGGTTGTCCCTTGTTCCTTTGGGTTTTCGTACAGGTGGTGATTTGGCTGGTAAGTCTAGGCCACAGACTTACGCCGTCCAAGTTGAGAACGAAGGAAAATTTCATCCCTATAATGATATCCATCCCCTCCCTTTAAACACCTTCGACATGTAATTAATTAGGTCCATGCATCTTATTTAATCCATTAAACATATAGTTAAAATTTAATTTGTCAAAATAAAAAGAAGCCGTAGAAACCTTTTTCAAAAACCTTTACTAGCTGAATAAAGTTTTGGCATATGTCGCAGTGAAACTGGTTATATAGACCATCCCTCTATATGAAATTTCATGTGCCATATTAGTAAAGAAAAACTCTCATGAATAATACAAAAAGAACTAATTTGTACGGACAAAAAAGAGAATTGTTAAAAGACGATTTGGGGATTGGATAAAGGTAAAATTTGTCTATCTATATATACGTATCGTTATGACCAATATACCTCTCTAAGTAGTAAAAAAGTGCTTTTGTTTTTTGTGTCATTCATAGCATTATTTTATTATTTCTTAACTATTTTTTTATCTCATAAATATTTTACTATCTTATCAACATCTTGTCTCGAACATTAACTCGAAAGCTGAATCAACGCCCAGGTGGGTCGAAAGTGAATTACTTGGTGCCTTTAACAGACACTAATGTCTCTCGATTGATTGTGAGAATGAAGCGAGAAATTTTTATGTGAAGTGTTGTAAACCAAAAATACCACTTAGTGCGGGCAGCAACATGGTATTTTGAAAAGAGCGAGTCCCCAGGTGGACGGTGGGAATGATGTGAGAAGTGCATATGTGGAAAAGGAAAATGGAAGAGTATCGCTCATGGAGTTGAGGCTTCTCCATAATGTTTCAAACTTTCATATCCGCAAAGGGAGCTGTTGGTCATAGGCAACATTTATCCTCATCATCGGAGTGGTTTTCATCATCGGACAAAGAATGCCAGTTGGAGCAACCTTAAGGTTGTCCATTGGAATGAGCGCAGGTTCTACTTGGTTCGATTCTTCTAGAGGGAGTTATCGTTCGCAGGGTGCTTTTGTCATCCTCGTCGGTGAAAGTTACTGCTGTCGGCTGAAGAGCATCGATCGAAGCAAGCGTAAGGACGACTGTTGAATCGATTATCCTCATTGGTGACAGATATTGTTTATTATGTCTAGGTTGGTATCGCGCTTTTGTTAGTTCATACATTGTAGAAGAAAAACAAAAGGGCGTGAGATAATGAAATAATAACTCCTGCACATATTATAGAAGAGAAATAGAAGGAAGTGAGATAATGAAATAACAACATTATCTCATATACTTCTATTTCTCATATTTGTATATACACACTTTGTTATTTTAATGTCTTCTATATGTTCGTCTATCTATGGCTCTATATATGTTGTTATTTCACTACTTTATACATGTTTTTTTTTTCTTCTTGTAGATCAATGATGTCTACTTTAATTAATACGCAAGAATATGACACCGAATATCAATTGTTTGACGCTAAATTGGGTGAAGTTGACATACACGGTACACCAAATCTGAAGAACTTTGAAAACGTTGAATGATAGTTGAGTGTGATGTTTTGGTAGAATGGAAAGAGGATGAAGTTGTCGTTGTAGCATAATGTATGTCACATGAGGTGGAGCAGGTTGTGAAGAAGGAGAATGAATGCGTGAAAGAAAATAAGGACGAGGAGGTGGTGAAAACGAATGGACAGGCCATAGAGTAAGTGAATGCAGGGTTCAGGAATTTGAGCAAGAGGTGGTGGTGGAAAGAAAGAGACAAGCTACAGAGACAAACAACACAAGGGATAGGGCATTTGAGCAACAGGAGGTAGCAGAAACAAAGGGACAGGCCGTGGAAACAAACGGACAGGCCGTGGTGTCAGAAATGAAGGGCCAGGCCGCAGAGACAAGGAATGGACGGGAGATGGAGCCTCAACAGAAGGAGTTGGCAGAAGAGGAGTGACTTCTGGAGCTAGAGAATGCAGAAAAGAAAGATAATGGGGAGCAGAATCCACTGCTTGACGAACTAGAGGGATTACTGTTAGATGTGCATATTGTACCTGCACTAAAAATTAGAGTTTCTAAGCGAAGGAGGAAGCCTGATTCAAATTTAGAGGTGGCGAAGATAGTTGGGAAAGAAAGGAGGCAATTGTGTGATGTCAATGTAGGTAATGTATGTTGTTTATTCAAGTATTTGTAATTAAAGTTTTGGTACTAGATAATATCTTTGACACTGGTATTTCTATTGCACAAATGCAGGCACTGCCAGTGGCATTCAGTCATTGATTGATATGAAGTTCAGTCAGACTCTCAAAAGCAGAGATTGGCGAGAATGCAAGTCTTGTTCTATGGCGCGATGGAACTCCAATGGGGGCCTTTGTACACCATGGCACAGAAGTGGGATTCTCGGACAAACGCATTTGTGTTTGATGGATTTGAGATGATGACCACCCTAGAAGATGTTGTTAGGCTGTTGCATTTGAGAACACATGAAAAACCTAGGCTTGGGATGTTCAGGTACAGCTTGATAGGGAAGAGCAATGACTTTTTATGGTTGACATATTTGGAGTTTAAGAAAGTTGTGGCCTTTGTAGGGAAGTCGATTTCATCAATTGTTTGAGCTATAGAATAAGTGGCAGCATGCAAAGCAAGATGCACATAGCAAAACTCTGCTTACAACCAATCTTCTGATTCATTACATGCCATATGTTATTCACTGCATTTTGGAATATATGCCATAAACACAAACGATGATGTGTCTTTAGCCATACGTGGGAGACTACAACTGCTAATGCACTGTCACCATTCATCAATACAACTTTGGGGTGCTTCCCATTCATGGCTTCGGTGAGTACCTTGAACAACCACTCAAATGCCTCAGTAGTCTGATGAAAGTAGGATGCTCTACCGAAAAAGCAACTTTTCGAGTGATGGTTCACCCCTACAAACTAAGCAAAGGGCCACCCATGAGTATTGACCTTCACGGTTGGGTCAAAACTAAGCACATCACTGAAGCATCTATAATCTAACCAAGACCCTCGAATATGCCTAGAAGAGATTTGTAGCATAACCATCCCCATCTGAATGGTGTTGTAGAAACTTGTACCTTTGCTTAATTTTTCATGAATAGATTCAACTAATGCCATAATTTTTCCTTCTTTTATCGATTCTATCTTCTTTCTCCTTAAGTGGTTTGTATGATCCTTGCAAGCGAATGGAACATTATCATGACCGCTTTCTACTTTAACAAATAGGTCATATGCTTTCCTTAGTGGTGTAACTGCACGATCAGCCAACTCAGTTACTTCAGCATTTGATGATGTCAATTTGTGATGCAACTTAACATGCAGCTCGTGTGAGAATGTGCCAATGGATGCTTGTGTTCAATCGTCACTACGCGGATAAAATATTTTTTATGTGGATGCCTTCCCACCTCAACTAGACCTTGCATCGATCCTGTGCTTAGTTACACATGCAGCTGATCTCTTCCATCAATCTTTCAAACATACATATGACCATTTCACAACTACGACATGTGTGTTTCTCTTTATCCTACCCTTCCATACATTAAATCCATGGCGAAAAGCATAATGATTGTAGAAGCTATATGTTGCATCCTCCGTCTCAAACTCTATTTCTAAAGTAGGAGAACATCCTTCAGGATCTTCCATCTCAGACTTCATTCCTATAGCAGGAAACTCCAATCCTACAGCAAGACTATGTTCTTGGAGATCATCCATCTCAAACTCCATTCCTACAGCAGGAATACGTTCTTTGGTATACTTTATTTGCTTGCAAAGGGACCCAATCTTTTGGTTGTTGTCATTTGTTGATGTAGATATTCCATACACCATGCCATTTGCACTGCATAAAGTAGATCAATCAAATAACGTTTTAACATTGTCTCACAAATTATTTGTTCACGCATAAATACCTTCCATCAAATAACATTCAACATTATCTCATCACAAAGTTCGACGATCAATAACGAACCTTATCTCACACCGTTTAGTTATACGTATCTCCCGTAGAAGTGTAGTTATCTCTTTCTCTAGTTACCATTCCTGCCCTTCTTGGTAGATCCATTATTATCTCATTATTTCATAACCATTCCTTTCGTTATGTGATTACGTTATTTTGTCTTTGTTTACTTATTGCTTACTTTGTACACGTGCCTTCTCTCATTTTGTCAATCAATAATGGGAGGAATGATTATAAAATAATGAGATAAATTGGGATGCAAAAACGTATCCCCTGAATTCGTTCTCTCACACATTCATTATGTTACAAATTCGTTATCTCACGCAAACTATACAAACATGTTACATCGTAACATTGTCTACCACCTAAACTAGGATGCATTCACTATTTTGTCTATAACATTATCTACCACAGGAATTGAGATGTACTGTTACCTGTTGCGTTGAGATTTTCTTCATTTTTCATGTCTTCATCACCTTTGCCTAAAGGTGCTGCTTCGATTTCTTTGTATATCCAAATGTTGAAAAATAAATCCTGTAGAAGTCATTGCCTTTGTCATTTAACGTCCACAAATAAAAAACTAGAATGATATCGCTGTGAACTCACTTTTATTCTGTTGTCATTTCTGCCATTTTTGTTTCAAGGTCAATCTTTCTTTAGTGGCAACCTCTACTCCCTTTCCTTCCTTCACTGGAAACCTCTATCTTCTTTTTTTCTCTTCCTAACCGTCTTCCTTCTTTTGGGTGAAGGAATGCATGCGGCGTGAAGGAACATAGGTTAAGTACGTATGTTGTGTCTGTGCAATGCAATGACATTCAAGTAAATATGCACGTGTACCTTTTTTTGGCACAAAGGTCATTACTGAATCCTTACATATACGTAGCAGGTCCACCCCCAGCGTATACACATGGTGCCCACGTAACTTGGTCTCATAACGCTGGGGGTTGTACTACATGTTTTGGGGATTATGTATATCATTTATATTTGTTTGGATCGATCTTCACATAGAAGTAGAATTTTTCATTTTCGTGGCTTTGATTTGTGTTATTTTAATTGTTCTGATTATTTGATTACTTTGTTTATGTTGGCGTTTGAAGCTGAAAAGAAGAATGCTTTTGATGCAATTGTGACACCATTCAATACCATTAGAGATTGTTTGGCAACAGTGGCGATTATTACTATTTAATGGCAGATCTACGTTGTAGCTAGTGCAGATAATTGTCTACACCATCTCACAAAATTTATTGCATTTACATATAGAAATTTAATTATTTTTTATTTTTTTTACATATGATTGCACCTTAAAATTTGAAATTTAAACTTAGAGTTCCCCTTAATAAAAAATATTTATGAGAGATTCATGAAACACTTGTTACGCTTTTACATGTATGTGCGCATATTCACAAGACTTTTACTGTTTGACAATTATGGTATCAGATGATGCTGTCATTATCGGGCCGTACAGTAACAACGACACTGATTAACAATGGACAACTCATAGATCACATGGAGTAGTACTGAAGAAAACTGCCTTACCTGCAATCCTGGTTGGTTGGATGAGGTTAAATAAGATGATTGTTTTTGGTAAAGTTGCTGCGAGAAAGATGCGATTAATGAAAGATGCATGCAGCAAGAAACAAAGACATTTACATCATCAAATAGACATGCAAACCATCCAGTGCGTTTTGGCAATTATCTCGACAAACTTTACCGTTCCAGGGAAACATCTGCTGGTCAGACATTTTGGTGAAATGTAATATTATAGGCCATGGCTTACTAAAAATGTATATATGGTTTTGTACGTATTTCCCATGCAGTTGTTTTTGCAAGATCTCGACTAGAATTTTGAGATGTAACCGTCTAATAAACTCAAAATATACAAAACAACTTGCGAAAGAAAAAAAATCATCAACAACATAATTGTAGATATTAAATCTAATTGCATAAAAATAAATCCACAGCTGCATAATATCCAGAAATAGTGGATGTCATTAATGAATCACATCTAGACGGTTGAAATCTGATGATCTTTCCTCATGCATATGCATGTAATGTTACCCAATAAAGCTCGTCTAGAAATGAAGTTGGACTTGCAAAAAAGCATCCAGCTCTGACAGCACACGCAAGCCAAACAAATACTGAACTGCCGGCCATTCTGGTTTCCATATATATGTGCGCACATCTATGTTGAAAGATTTTATTGCTTGATCCAAATGAACAAGAGTATGTGCTCGTAGATGATATCATGTTTAATAATTTACTAATTATAAGTTGATCCAAACACAATATGTGTTTCTGTCTGATCCCAATATGTTTATGAATCAGCTTGAGAATTACTGCTATATATTATATGCTTTCTATGGCTTCCGTATGCTATGTCTTGCTTGCAAATAGGCATGCGACTTTCCTAAAGCACTGAAAGCCATCTCGCCAAAGTCAACTAAAAACACAGAATTAGGCATTAACAAAACGTGTGTGATTGCCCACGTTTTCAGTTACGGTTTCACGGATAGGATTTTTAAGGCCGCAAGAACTTGACTATCACTCTCTTTGTCTCTCCCTCTCTCTCTTCAGAATTTAAAGTAAAGGTGGGTTTAGATCTACATCTTGTCATGCAACCCAAAGAAAACAAAGTTGGATCATCAGTGAAAGAACCATTCAAAATTGCAAGCTGGAATGGATGTGGGTGGTCGGCAGACGGCAAACAAGAAAACAAATTTTCTGACCCAATTAGGTGGCAACAAGGGCCCATGATTCAATTCTAGATGACGATTGGTGATTTTTGAATACTTGGTTCTGTTTCTTTTACTTATGAACATACTCTTCCAAATAAATTACTGCATGAGCAAGACGTAAGCTACGATGGAAGGTATTAGTTGGTTCTGTTTATTTCCAAGAAAGGAGAGAATCAGCCTTTGTGTTCTCTTTCAATTGCCCTACATGTTCTCCAATTCATTCTTAATGGAAGCTATGGCTTAACTTTCTTCTTTTCCTTCATAAACATGATAATAGTTGCTTTGCATGATTAGAAACTTTTCAGTTCCTTTAGTTTCGCGTGCAGCTAGCCTTAACTTGCATATAATTCTTTTGGGAAGAATTGAAGATCATGGAGCTATCTAATCTCTGGTCTTAAATATTGGAACTTAATTAAGCGGGGACATATATAGTTTTCATGGCTTGCTGGGTTTCTGAAAGCTAAACAATGTAATAGATGAAAAGCTGATTGTGTGTCCATTCACTCAAAAGAAGAGAAAAAACAGACCTTGGAGGAGCAGTTAAATGGAAATCGATTTACTGAATTGAAGATCATGGAGCTATCTAATCTCTGGTCTTAAATATTGGAACTTAATTAAGCGGGGACATATATAGTTTTCATGGCTTGCTGGGTTTCTGAAAGCTAAACAATGTAATAGATGAAAAGCTGATTGTGTGTCCATTCACTCAAAAGAAGAGAAAAAACAGACCTTGGAGGAGCAGTTAAATGGAAATCGATTTACCTAGCTTGTAGCTCCTTTTGTTGATGAGGAACGTGCATACTCCATGAATTCATAACCACCTCTCTCTACATGTCGAACCAGACATTGCTGCCTGCTGTTTTTGTGAAACGCCATTAATTGGTGGCCAAGCCAGAAACTGTGCTGCTAACGTCACACAGTAACGGAAAGGATGGTGTACACTTATGTAGGCGAACTGAGAAGCCGACCTAGCCTTTTTTTCTCTCTTTTTTTCCTTCTGACTCTTTGGCAGAAGGGCCAATTTGTCACGATCTCCGTGTGTGACATGTGGATGCATTCAATATATCTATCTGGTTTCTCTTCCTCCATGGCGCAAAATTGTCCGCGCACTTGTATTTTTTTTCCCTTTAATTTCCAAAAATTTTTCTTTCCTAATTTCAAACACCAAAGATGAAGATCAATTGCTCGAGTGGCGTATATTCGATCTTCCAGTGTAAATCCTAAAGATGCATGGACTGCATGCTAAAAGAAGCTGGCTGTCCACCACTTTCCTTCTCCTCCTTTGCCTCCAAGGCCCTTCATATATGCATATAAACCATGGTCGTCTAGCTACTTCTCAGTCGGTGCAGAAGGGAATAGAAGGTCATGTACGATTGGAAAGAAAAGTTTTGGATATATAAGCAAAGATGCGGAGGCATACCTTCAAAGCTGGTATGCCTGTCTCCCTGGCTGTCTACTTGTTAGTTGTGTGTCCCTAGACTCACTAAAGCATTGGTATTCCTGTCTCATTTCATAAGTTGCGTTAATGGACAATATGAAGATGATCAGAAATGGCCAAATTGAACGAGTAGGGTTCACACTTATAAAATGTCACTACAAATGCAATTTATTGCCATTTACGTCGGCTTAAGCCATCCGTTTAGGCAAAACCCGTTACCAATATCACATTGGCGATGCCATTTGAACTATTGACGATGGCAAAAGCCATTGCCAATAGCATACTTTCTTGTTGTGATGTGCACTTGGATCTTTTGTAAGTGTTTCATGTTACTGATGTAGGAATTTGTTTGAGAGAATTCTGTCTTGCTTCCCATGCACTGGTACATGGAAATTATGAATGGTCAAGCTCCCTTTTCCAGTTAATGAGATGAGGGTACTCCTTTCCAAGTCTTATTTTCACTTGCATTTCTATTTTCTTTTAGATTATGACAAGTGGATACCACTATATAGGCCTAGAAATGCCCAGAAAATTTGAAAAAACATAGCCAAACATGACTTCAAATAGTGAATTAAGGAATTTTGATGTTATATTATAGCTAATTTGGATGAGATTTTCCTTTTCCAATTAATGACACCAGTATTTTTTTTTCTATTTTTCTCTTTGTGCAATTTGCTATATTTGGATAATTGTTTAACTGAACTTTTGCTTTTTATGGTCATTTGTACCAACCAAAACCCCATACAATTAACTAACAAGCAAATAATTTTGTCCAATCTAATTGACAGGGATGTTATACCTCATATTGTTGCCTATTGCTTAAGCTTTCTTGCCACATCCCTATATGATAATTCTTTTCTTACAAATTTTGAACTCTCTCATACATGATAATCTTTTTTTTTCAATGGTTCAAACGATGTTGACCTTTGTGGTGCTAAGTTATACGGTTTGTCGGGTGAGGTACCATTTGTTTGTTTGTTAGAGGTGTCTGAATATGGATCCATGTTAGATCTCTATATCTCAGCCACTTGTGGGCAGGAAACACATGGATGATGTCAACCCAGCTGACCTTATTCTCAGTGGTAGGTGGCCACAATACAACACTTGTTTAATATTTGTTTTACATTTTTAAATATTTTTGGTCAAATTATAACTTAGCAACCAAACGTGCTTACCTAAGACCAGGTTGCTAAGTCAGCATGATTTCCCTTAAAACTTAGTTTAAGAAAACGGGCTCCTAGAGCCTGTTTGGCAATGAAAAAAGTTGTCTGAATCTGCCCTAAAATTAGGGCAGTTTCATGAAATATTAGGCTACGATATTATCAATTTATCAGTCTTTTAATGCAGCTTCATATATACTGTTAGTATTGCCTAGTGACCTGAAAGTAGACTCTCTTGTATGTTTAGGGTCAAATAGGCACACAAAGTCATTTTCTTCAAATACAATAACACATCTAAAAATTTTGAAAAGTATAGTTCTACGTACGGTGACAACCTGCTGAAATGATGGATAGTGGATAGCCTTTGTCACCAGCAGGATGAAGCTTTCCAATGAGCTCAGCTTCATGTCATACTCAGTAGGTGTGGCGAATCATATCGTTTAATTTGTTGCTTCGATTTTCCACCAAAATTTATGAATCCCAACTGACCATTTAGATCAGGTGATGAAACAAATCATGTTGTTAAGAAAGCATCAATATTGGCAGCTTATATATATGTCAAATGTGACTATTGCCAACAAGAGGTAGCTCATAAGGGGAGATGCTGGTGTGCTGCCAACAGCAGACATGGTCGGTAACGCGTCATGTGGAGCTGAACGGGTGGGAAATGAAGCTGATCTATATCGCCCCTTTGCTCACTGCCAGCAGCCATCGCCATGTGTGATAGCTGCCCTTCTCCACTGCAGAGCTGTCAATATTAATATTCAAAATATTTTAAACTGACAACAACTCACCATGCAGCTCACCATATGTTAATTTTGGGAAAAAAGATAACACCTACCCACAATCATAGCAACTCACCATGCATGAAGGTTGGAAAGAAAATATTGCATGATAAACTTGGAAAGAATACAACGCATGATCACAACTCCTCATGTATGAATTATGGAAAGAGGGTGATGTATGATCAAGAAATGGATCTGACACCACATGCAGCTACAAATCAGGAACAAGGTTGTAGCAATGAATGCATGTAGAAATTATTGTGAAAACAAATTCTTCTAAATAAAGCTGAAGGAAATTCAAAAATTAATATTGACCCATCCCTTGTATAAAGTACAAGGCAATAAAAGAAGACTCATCATCGTTTTGATGGCTCAGTAGCATGATGCAGGATAATATCTGAACCATGTTAAATTTCTCTTTTTCCATCATCCTTTTCATGGTATCAGAGCCGTGCAAGCCCTTTTGGGACCTTCTCTTACTGATTTCTTTTCTACTACTTTAATGGCATCATCCTCAGCAACGTCATTGGCTAAGTTCTCTTTTCCTTCAAATGTGAATGTTGCTAATTTTGTCTCGGTCAAGTTCACGCATAAGAATTTTCTTCTCTGGCAAACTCATATGCTTGGCCTCATAGAAAGCCAGGATCTTCTTGAGTTTATTGGTGGCACTATTCCTACGTCAAGTTCCACAATTGAACATTTGAAACTACAGAAAATGGTGAACCTATCAACAGCCTTAATCTTGATTTCAGTGACCTGGAAAAAATCAGATCGATTGCTTCAAGGCTAGCTTTCAGTATCTCTGTCTGAAGAGGTGTTCAGTCTAGTCATTGGACACAAGACTTCAGCAGAAGTATCGATGACCTTAACAACAACATTTGCACGTGAGTCAAAAGAGAGACATTTTCTATCGAATAGGAAATTACAAACTTATCAAAAACAAGATAAGTCCATTACCGAGTACATCACTGGATTGAAGTCTATTTTTGATGAACTAGCTGCTATAGGCAAGCCTCTCAATGATGAAGATAAAGTTTTTTGGTTGATGACTGGTTATGAAGCCTTCTTCACCTCTATTCATATGCCACCAATTTTGTTGTATCGTAAAGGTGCCCTGTTACTTTAAAATCATGAGAGCATGAAGATCCTTAGTGCAAGCAAAAGCAAGTTGAATGCTAATGTTGCATTTCTCACCCAGCAGACAGGAAATCAAAATAACAAGGGTCGCTACAACAACAATAAATGCAGAAACAACAATCACTTTAACTGAAGAGGCCGTGGATTTGTTCCAGTTTCTTAATCTCGTGACAATCATGGATCAGCCAACTCTAATGGAGCTTCTTCAAACAAACCGAAGGTACCATGCCAAATATGTGGACAAAATAATCACTCTTCTCTTAAATATTATCATATATTTGATCAGTCATATCAACCACGAGATGTACCTCAAGCATTCACTAATCTAAAGGTGTCAGATCCAAAGGACCAAGATTGGTATCTAGATACATGAGCAGCTTCTTATGTCACAAACAATTCACGTAATCTTCAAAACTGTGTTAAGTACAAATGATCAGATAAAATAATGCTAGGAAATGGTGAAAAATTGGACATTGCTCATATTGGAACAGCCAACATAAAGGTCGGATCCAAAATTCTCTCTCTCTCTCTCTCTCTCTCTCTCTCTCTCTCTAGATAATGTTTTGGTGGTTCCAGGTATAAAAAAGAGCTAAATCTTTGTGAGCCAACCCACCAGTACCATGCCATATTTATTTGAATTCCCTTTTAACTTGTTTGTGATTAAGGACAAGGAGACCAAGGCAGTGATAGCAGCATGATCTGGAGAATCAGACTTACATGCGCTCAAAGGCAATCCAAAGGACATTTTTTTTCAGCAAGGTTTCGAACAGCTTCTTCCAATGTTTGGCATGGATGCTTGGGGCATCTGCATGCTATAATTATTGATTTTATGTCAGCAAATAAAATGAGTCTTGAACAAAACGACAGGTTTTACCATTTGTCAAAGTTGCCAAATGGAAAAATCTTGTCGACTTCCACTTCTTCCAATAGAGGTTGATTGTGGTGCTATGTTTGAAAAGGTCCACTCCAATTTGTGGAGACCAGCTCCAGTGGCTTCTTGTCAAAGCATTAAATATTATGCTTATCAATTCACTCGTTATTCTTGGTACTATCCTATAAAGAGAAAGTCAGATTTTTTTTCTTCCAAGTTTCTTGAATTACATACAATGATAAAAAATTAATTTAGTATTTCTATGAAGGTTTTTCAAACTAACGATGAAGGAGAATTCCACAGCTCTTGTTAGGTTGATGATCTTAAAGATCATGGCATCATCCATCAGAAACTTGCCCAAAATCGCCTGCCCAAAATGGCATCACAGACCGTAAGCACAGGTCAGTTAAAAAATGAGGACTTACTCTCCTCTTTCATAGTGGATTACCAGCACAATATTGGGTGGAGGCCTTCTCTACTGCCATTTTGCTCATAAACCGTCTGCCCTCTCAAACGCTGAACAAGGAAAGCCCATACAAGCTACTATTTGGGAAGCAATCACATTATTCTTGCTTGTGTGCCTTTGAAAGCAGATGTCACCCTTATTTACGATTATATAATCAGCACAAATTCCAGCCAAAATCGTTGCCATGTATATTTATTGGGTATACTGAGCATCATGATGGGTATAGATGTAGATGTCTATACCCTTCCACTGGACGTGTCTATATATCACGCCATGTAGTCCTTGATCAAACTTTCCTTCCTTTTCATCAACCTCAAACTCATAGTTATGCTCATCCCACTCGTGATAATTTTGTCTCATTCTCCCTACATCCACCTGATGAACATACAGCCCATAATAATGATCAACGGCTTGCACAAATGCATGTTGGAGATCCTCCTTTGGAACTAGAGGACCAACCTCATATAACAACCAAGTCAATCACCACCCTTAATTACCATCAACCTCCTAACATACCAACAACCCATCCTCTGCCAATTGAATCTTCACCACCTACTCAACCACTACTACTGACATCATCTGCTTCCCATGCCATGACCACTAGATCCAAATCTTGAATAGTAAAACCAAATCCAAAATATGCGTTTACCATTTCTATGCTGAAGGAACCAAACCACTATACTATGGCACTAAAACATGGAGGCTGGAATAAAGCAATGGAAGATGAGATGGCGGCACTACAAGCATACAATGCTTGGCCTCTTGTGCAAAGGAATCCACACATGCATGTCATTGGCGGCCGGTGGGCATTCAAAACAAAACAAAAAAGTGATAGGACATTGGAACGACTCAAGTCGCGTCTAGTGACTCAAGGGTATAGTCAAATCCAAGGTATTGATTTTCTAGAGACTCACCGGTGGTTAAATTTGCTACAATTCGAATGGTTTTAGGTATTGATCTAGCACATGATTGGCTTCTCAAACAATTAGATGTAAAAAATGTATTTTTAAATGGCCATATACAAGAATTGGTTTTATATTGAGATTCAAAGATGCTACTCATCCAAATCATGTCTGCCGACTGAATAGAACCATGTATGGACTGAAGCAAGCCCCTCGGGCTTGGTATGATCGCTTTGCAAAATTTCTATTCATCATGAGATTCATTGATAGCATGTTCGACTCATTTCTCTTTGTTCGGCGCCAAGATAATGATGTTACTCTTCTCTTACTTTACGTTGACGACATCATTTTAACCGGTAACTCTAAAAAAATTTAAATGAGTTTATTGAGCAAGTAAGGGAAGAGTATGCAATGAATGGTTTGGGAGATGTTAATTTTTTTCCTTTGCATTCAGCTTCAAAGGAAATCAGATGGCATGTTTCTTGATCAACAAAAATATTCCAACGACATCGTTTGTCGAGCAAATATGCAGAATTGTAAATCCACCAACATTCCCATCATGGTTAACGCAAAAGATGATGCCTCCATGGATGCGCGATAAGTTGATGTTACTGGCTATTGAAGCCTTGTTGAAGCACTTCAATATCTCACTCTAACCCAGCGAGACTTGCCGTTTGTGGTGAATTTTTTTTTCCAATTTATGCATGCACCCACTCTTGAATATTTTCAGCTGGTGAAAGAATTGCTTGACATGTTCATGGCACATCTCACTATGGCATGAATTTTTTCAAGAGAAAATCCACCTCGCTTGAAGCCTATTTTGATGCAGATTGGACCAGATGCCCAAACAGTAGACGATCAACTTCTAACTATTGCATTTTTGTGGGACTGCTTGCATCTCAAGGAGTTCTAAGAAGCAACCAACCATGCTAGGTCATAGTGTGAAGCTAAATGTCGTGCCCTTGCTACAGCCACCACAGAGATTACTAGGGTCACATACTCACATTTATACTCCAAGACGTTGGAATCTATTTACCTAAGCCACCAATTTTACTGTGTGATAATATTTCAGCTTTGCATACATCCATACATAAAGCAGGTTTTTCATGTCGAATTGGACTATCACTTTGTACGAGAAAAAGTTGCTCTTGGATCACTCGAGACTCAATATGTTACAGCCGAACATCAATTAGCAGATTTATTTACAAAGCCACTCCCTTCTGCTCTGTTCAATTATCTTATTTGCAATCTTGGGCTTCATCAGATCTCACCCCTGTGATTGAAAGGGGATGGCAACAACTCACCATGCTCACCATGTGTCAACTTTGGAAAGAAGCAGAATCATTGCAACTCACCATGCATGAAGGTTGAAAAGAAATTATTGCATGATAAGATTGAAAAAAAGACAACGCATGATCACAACTCCCCGTGTATAAATTATGGAAAGAAGGTGACACATGATCAAGAAATGGATTTGACACCACACGCAGCTACAAATCAGGAACAAGGTTGTGGCAATGAGTGCATGCAAAAATTATTGTGGAAACAAATTCTCCTAAATAAAGCAGAAGGAAATTAAATATTGTAACTTACCCGTCTCTTGTATAAATTTATTTTCTTCATCATTTTCATACAACCACCACCAATAAATGTTGAGTGGATGTCATACTCTGCTGGACCATTCGAGTTACTCAAAATGATTTTTCAAATTAACTCGATGTCTGAATATTACAACAACAACGGAATATTAAACCTGCCGAAAATTAAGATGACTGGAATGATATAAAGTTGGGCTTCCTTTTTGGCAGCCACCGAGAGAAGTAATAACTTACCAAGTTATGCCGCCTCAAGTCTCCTACCAAGATAGGGGCTGAATTAGCAGGCCAGAGCACTAAACTTGATGCAGAAGGAAAGAAGTAGATACACACGCTTTCATTGTCATACATAAATTGGGCATCTCAAGCTTCCTATATCTTCCGCGAGAAAAGCTAGATCAGAACATGGCGGCGACGCGTGGACCTTGGAGGCAGAAGGGGGAGGGAGGCAATGGCTCCTCGATTGGAAAATAGCCTCTTTAGCCACATTTCGTTCTTAAATTAAGGTATCCAGCTACTTTTAGCTCTTCATTCATCTTATGGTATAATCTCGAAGTAGTGGCTGAGGCAGGTGTGAGCTTGTCAATGGATATTTTATATGTTGAGACCTCCTAGCTAGTTATTTTTTGATAATTAATTTTCACATAGATGCTCTTTAAAGGTCTAAAATTTAAAGCATTAGCACCACCCAGCAAGAAATTTCCGGCTCAGCCAACACAAAATAAGCCATTCGAGCCGTCGATCTCCATCTTTGCCTTTATAAATGGGAAGGTATTTCTTGGAAATTAAGGAAAATGGTTGCTGTATATCACAACAATTTTGCTGTATATTCACCTGGCTTGCTCTGCGATGGGCTCAGATTCACCCTTCTGGTGAACAGCAAAAATTAAGAGAAAAAGGAAAAAACAGTGAATTCTCAGTTCGAATGCGTGGAGCTAGTTTCATTTTACATGCATGCTTCCCTAGCAGAAAAATTATTTGATCATGCCAATTCTACTGCTTCCCACCAATTAAGGGAAATATCAGGCTGCATGTTCATGTCGTTAGACATATACACAGAAGCTGAGGTAAATTCATGAAAAGCCTTCGTCATCTCATCAAAAGGAGCTAGCCACATAAATTCCCATAATTTAACTTCTCACAGAAGCTATGTTTTTGTTTTCTTTTCTTTTGAGTTAATCCATAGACACCCTAGCTAGGTAGCTTTCTTTCATTTTGCAACAAGGAATTGAAATTATTCATCTTCCCAATTTTTCAATAACTGCATAGATTTTCAACTCTTGAGCTCTTCAGAGAAAATGATGACACTGATCGTTGGGAACCCAATCCTTTCCTTGGAATTACTAACTAAAACCTCGAAGAAGGGCAGCCCTGAACCGTGAAGCTAAAACAATTGGACATAAAGTTCTTAAAATGAGTAGTGGCTATTTTATCAATCACGATTCAGCTTAGGGTTCAGAGTGATAATATCATGTTTTGTATTTTTAACGTTTTGGAATGCTCGCGGCTCTTGTTTGTTCGGTAATTAATTTGCCTGGTAGAAGGGTGTCTTCTTCTGAAGTGAAAAGGAAACAGAACTACAGAATTTAATTGCGGACAGAATTGAGAGCCTTTGTGCTGTTGGCACAGCTCACTCTGAGACCATACAATTATTGTCATATGGCATATGCGAAACAACTCACATGGAGGCCACGTTGCTGCACTGAACGTAACACTTTGAGTTGTCCATCATCTTGCCCAATTATTGCATGCCATCAGTGTCTTCATGATTACATGCCCGATATCCATAGGTCTGATGCCGTATCGTCTCCACCTACAGATGGCATACTAAGCTTCCCTTTCTTTGGCTTCAAACTCCTTTCGGGGCTTAGAGTCGGTACCTGATATTCGATCCCACTTGAGCTTGAGTTCCGGTCTTGAAAAAAGAATATCGGGTCTATCTGGTCTGTTATCGAGTCGACTCGAATTAATCCTTATTTGGTTCGATTATATTTTTTAATATATATTCTATTAATTTTTATATATAGTTATAATATTTTATTACGATTAATTATATTTATATATTATTTTATATTTAAAATATAACATATTTTTTAATGTAATCGAATCGGACTCGGACTCGAGCTTTAAGTATTGGGTCGAACTGGCACCAAAGTTTCAGCTGTCGAACCAGCTTGAGCCCGACTTCTTATCAAGCCGGGGCCGGACAGGGCCGAGCCAATGCCAGCCCTACTTCAAACACAAACGAAGTAACTCAAAATATTGACCATGGTATATGTGGGAAAATATTCTTCTTATCATTTCATAACATACAACGCTTGCCGATCAGTAATAAGTGGATCATTTTCTGTCTAAATCCTGGTAAGTGTAACACTAACTTACCTGTGCATTATAATGTTGTGCATGACTAGTTCTTGACAATTTTTTGACTCACTGTCAAATACAAGCACTTACTTAAACAAATACGTACATGTAACCAAGTTTGGTATAGGCAACACAACAAAGAACATCTTCAACCAGGTTTTGATATGAAACCGGGTCTGTCAATAACCAAGTTTATCTATAAATAAATAAAAAATGGAAACAAGGAAAATTAAATGAATTTATCTTGACAATTAATCTCCAGCCATTGACGTGCAGGCTTATAATCAATCGGCTGACACGTGCAGAGAAATCAGCTCATCGATTAAATGTCAGTGGATCTGACACCTTTATAGACACAAGTCAAACAATTACTCAATTGTTACGTGAAAGTTATTTCGTATTTCTAGAGACAAGTCAAACAGACTGTAACTTAATTTAACAACCTACCCAACTACTGACGAGTCAAATGAATATATATATATATATATATATATATATATATATATATATATATATTAAAACTAAACGAGCCAACCAGCGGCTTCCTCATCCCATAATTTTTACTGGTGGTGGATTAAGAAGAAATTTTGAAATGGATGTTATGATCCTTCCTAAATGTTCAACAATTACTCTGACGACAATTACTTTTCCTCTCAAATTTCTTCTACATTTTTGTGCTTCTTTCATCATCTTTATATTATCCATTTTTCCTTGTATACATTATATGTATATGTATATATATGGAAATCTGTAGAGACCAGACTATTTAGGTTAGGGACAAAAAACCAAATCGTTTAAATGTGATGTTTAAAGCAATTTTTTTTTGCAATCTATCTTTACCAATATAATCTTAAGAATATGTTAATGCAAAACATATACTAAAATTGAAACTTAATAGTGCTTTTATAGTAACAAAAAATGAATGGCTCTCATAACATCCACATTTTTTTAATAGAAAAATCAATATTTTTCATAAAAACGTGGTTTATGTCAAAATAGATTTTTTAAATGTATTAGGGTGTTTATATTTATTTAAAAATATTTTTTAGATAAAAAATATTATATATATATGTATGTATATATAAGTAGAAAAGGTAAATACAGCTAAGCCAGAGGTTGTATTTTCATTACATTAAGATTCTTCAAGCTGAAATTAGTATTATTATATATAAGATTTGTTTTTCGGAAACCATGAAAAGGTGAGTTATTTTCCTTGTAGTCCATATATATTTGGAAGTTATTTCCAAAAGATTGCATCTCCTTTACTAATTTTCATACTAATTACGTTAAACATCCCACAAACATTGTGATATTTTATATTGAGACCTCACCAACATTTTATTGGTTTGCATTGGATTGCTCATTAATGCTGTTTATCTATGGTGAAAGATGACAGCAAAAATTTTTAAGTGCGTCCTTTCTAAAGGGTGAAAGACAATTCATAGCTGGGTTTTCGGAAAAACTAACCATAAAATTAACGGAAGCTGATCTAAAATCAACAAAAAAAAACATGTATCCTTGTTGTGAAAAAAAAAAGAATTAAGGGGTCGTTATGCATGTACCATCGTTTACATTGTATATATATTAGTATATACCTTTTTACTTTTTTTTTCCAACACCTAATTATTCGAAGACTTGATCTCTCTCTCTTTATATGTGAACAACTGAACATGTGCTTTTCACAAGGATAAAAAGGAATATAGCAAGAAAAAACAATTTTATAACTGTCTTGTCCCAAAATAAAAATAAACTCCTTAATATTCACAACTATTTAATGCATTGTTGAGAATTTAAGTTGCCCATGAATTTAAAAGATAAAAAGTAAAGCAGTATCCAAAATAGTTAGTTGACCCCCAATTACTAGTAGTCTTAATTAATAGTCGGAAAACCATGTTTAATATCAGACCTAGCACACATGTTTACAGTTTCGTTTTTAACCATTATGATGATTCTTCAACTTTTGTTTGGAAAATTCCAGAGCCAGGTGCATATTTCGTATCTTAAATATTATTGCTAAACTTATTTCTCTCTCTTTCTTTTTAATTCTTTTGGAGATTATGTGAAGCAGTAACAATTTTAAAGAAGTGTTTGTTGTACTTAAACCTTAAACCCAAAATTGTGGAATGAGATTCAAGTTGTTTTTGGAAAGCCCCGCCTGATGTATTGGTTGGAGAATTTAAAAGATATCATCATTTTAATTGCTTTCTTTTATTTTTTCTTATGTACCTTTTAGTGCTTCATCTTTTGAACCAATCGATCCTCATTTTATTGGCAGCGTTTCACTAAACCACATCTTTGATCTTCCTATTTTATTTTATCTTTATTAGCCATTTCACAAAACAAACATTGTTCGTTTAGAACACATGCTTTTGAAATACATGTTCCCAGAAGACCATGTTGTTGTTTTAGTAACATGGTGTAATTATATCTATGTTCAATTGTTGGATTTAAAAAGCATCTCTAAACTTCATATTTTGAAGGAACAGAAAATGGTTTTTTTCCTTTTCACTAATTGGCTACTTGAAAAGTCGCAAGGCATCATTCAATGGACATTAAGTGCATGTGCAATGTTGACAGAAAAAACTAAAGGCGTAACAATCCCAAATTTTTGATGCATTTTTTTCTTAAATATAGCACACGGAAATAATTTTAAAAACATCCACAACTTTAAAATTATTAGGCATCATTACAAATTAGTGACGATAAGCCACCATCACTTGGGAAATAAATGGAATCAAGCCGACAAAGTCAAAGCTTAGTACAAAAGTAAAATCAAATCAACAAATCCAAAGCATAGTACAAAATTAAGATCAAGTCAACAAGAGCAAAGCTTTGTACAAAAGTAAAAGACACAAAAATTATCAACAAGCTTCTGACATGTTTGGACTTATTTGGACCTTATGAAACCATCTTAGCAATGTAACAATGACGTTACCAGTCTTCCTGTCTTCAAGGACACCTTAAAAAAGAAGATGAGAGTGAGAGCTTGGGAAATTACATGGTTTATTCCAGCTAATAATAGGAAATTCCGAAGTCAACACTTGCCTTCACTATTACATGAAATCAAGAGATTCAATACATGATTCCAATAACAAATATGTACATGCAACAACATTTATTAAATATATGCATGCACATATGCATGAAGCAATAACCATTATCCATTGGCATGCTTGCAGCTATATGGGTACTATCCAAGCAATGTCTCATGCATCATATCAAACTTATAGATCAGTGACGGACTTTCTCTATTTAACCGGCCTTTAAAGGACAAGATGGAGAATATTTGCCCCAAATATCATGGCAAGGGAAATAGGTCATGCCACAACTGTCAGACTCAAAAGCACAAGGCGGATTCAGGTGCAGAAGGGCAACCATCTTCTTCTTGGTCATGCAACAAGAAGTAATGCAGCCTTGATCATTTGAACGACATCATGGTCAGGCCAGATAATTCCTTTAGTATGATCAAGAATGCATATGTTTTCAATACATATAAAGAGTTCAAGTATTTGTTTATTCAAAGCAAACTAATGATAAAACATGGCCATCATAGTCTCTCTATAATTCATATGTATCATTCCACTAATTAATGGTTCAGACTCTTTCAAAACTAAATTCAACTATATCTGTCATTTAGGAAAGTTAGTTACAACAACATATATGTGCATGCATATGCATAATTTAAAATAAATCAAGATCATTGAAATAATCCATGTCTAGGGTATTTCAAGTGTGCTTTATATTCTTAAATTATCTTTTATCTTGAAGTCAAATTTATAAAGATAAAACACGAGACAATAAGTCCAGACTCATTTAACTTATATAGGTCATACTAGGTTTGGTCCAGCCTTATCTTAAGTTTGGCTTAATGTGAAAGAAATCCAATCGTTGAACTTTGTTTTGCAGTAAATAAAAATCAGGAAGATATAGAAAAGTCAAATGGAACAAGTATGTCCACAAACTCGTATTTGAAATTTCAAATAAATATACATGGTGGGATGAATTTTCAGACCTCCGAACACTGCTTTTTAATTTAAAGTAAAGATTTGTTTCAAATTTTGCATAAAACGGGGCCCAAAGGCAGCTTAAAATATGAAGTGCACTTTTTATACATAGTTGTAAGATACTAGTGGGATAAATGTTATAAAATTATGACGTTTTTCTGAAAACTTCGTCTAAAGCTTGTTGCAGTTGCAAATTCTTTTGTAAAAGGTATGAACCCTCCTTTTGCCACTTCTTTTCCTCATTTTCCCTCCCTTTCTCTACCTTCTACCGATTTTTCTATTGGTTAACGTCATGTAAGGTAGTAGGCCCATGTTATTGCCATCTCTTGCAAGTTCACTAGTGATTCCAACCATCTGACTATGCCACCAACAACATACAGTTGGTCGAACAAATGATGTGTTTCTCTCTTTTATTATTATTATTATTATATAAATATTATTATTATCATCTTCTTTCCTCTTGGTTTTCCATTGTTGCAAGGTTGTTCAAATATTGGTGGACCTTAGCCAAACAAGGACTCTATTGCTATCAAGCGAGGCAAAGTGAGGGAGGTACATAAACTCCAACATTTTGCTTGGTTCTCTTTTTTTAGATATTTGTGTTGGAATAAAAATGTGCAAATGTAAATGCTAAAAATGTATATATGAGAGAAGAGGGAGAAAGGGAGATAACATAATATTAACTTATGTGTTTCAGTCTAACTATGGCATACATCCACAACACCTTTTCATTTACAATTCTTCAAACTCAAATAGAAAACTGAACTCATTTACATGACTCCAATGTTGATGAATAAGCACCATAAGCCCTTTTGGCCTTTAGCAAGTTGTTCACATTCCTTTTGAGTACAAGGTAGGTGATTCAACATTTCCATTCTGATTTGATCCAATTTCTCTTGTAAAGGAGTTATATTCTGTTTGTTTCATCGGAGCTTTATCAAGACAACTTTATATTATTACTTTTGCCTTATCTTTTCTTTATTGGTTATGACTTTGCCTCCAAGAGCATCCGAATGCCTTCAAAGTGGGTTATACACACCACCATGGAGCACGAAAATTTCATGCCCAGGCCTGTGATGTTGCCACGTGGTGACCAAAGGTTTTGGGATTCAACAATAGAATCAAGATTGGCAGCCAACAAATTTACTTAGTCCATAATACCCTGATGGGGAAGGCAGCAATGATTGTGTCTGTTGATACGCGTAGGTTGTTATAACCAATATACCCATATGAGTGGTAAAGAAGTGTCTTCATTTTTTGGTTTCACCACTTTCGTTATCTTATAGTTATGTCGTTATCTAACACTCCTTTCATCATCTCAGATGCTATGGGACATGTTCCGTTATCTCATACCCCTACCACTATCTCAAACCCTAGAAGACTATTTCATTTTGTCATATGCTATAAGACTCGTTGCTTTATCTCATACCCTTGTCATTATCTTAGATGCTATAAAACTAGTTTTATTATGTAACAATCCCATCATTATCATAGACACTATGGCACGTGGTTCGTTATCTCATAACCCTGCCAATATCTCAGATGCTATGGAATGCATTATTTGGTCCACGTCCTCTCATTATCTCATAACTCTTTTGTTATCCAAGACACTATGGGGCATCCTGCCGGTTATTTATCTCAAATCCTATAGGACACTGTATTTGGTTCTGCTGCTTTCATTATCTCAGACACTATAGGACACATTATTTGGTCATGCTTGTTTCGCCATCTCAGATGCTATAGGACACATGTTAAGAATGTTTGTTGTGTCTACCTTGTGGACGCCCTTTTCCATGATGCTGATGGACTACGTGAATCAGGATGGACCATAGCACAGTAAAAATCATTCCATAAAATGGATGGCTTTGATATTCTGGATGATTTACAGATTGACTGTTGAGGACTTGGTAAAGTTTCTAGGGAAATATTTGTTTCAACCTCATCACTTGATACTAAAACAATTTCAGATGGTTGTTCAATGTTTGTACAATCAGTAGTCATGAGATCATCTTGGCTTTCATTCAGTTGAGAAGAACAAGGGCCTTGCTCACTTGAATTTCTGCTCTCAAGCGTATGATTGTCAACAAATGTGAGAGGAATAACTAGAAAATGTGAGACTTTTCTCCGATCCTTTGAGAATTTGAAGGGAAATTCAGTTTCATTGAAGAACCACATCCCTACGAATGAATTTTTTTTTGGTTTCCAAATCAGTAGATTGTACCCTTTTTGTTCAATAGGATACCCAATGAACACACCTCGCTGAACCTTGTGACTGGGGATGCCAACAGTTCGTATTCAGATCCAATATATCCTTAATCATATCAGGTTTTAGGATAATCAAATATTCGGATTCGAATTCGAATAAAGAAAAGTCAAATCCGAATGCGAATTCCAATTTTACGATCCGAATCTGATTCTTATATTTATATTTGAATCCAAATTTTCAACCAGATTTTTTCTAAATTTCAAAATTTAATAGCAGTAGATATAGGATATTTGTCTAAAAATGAATCTGATCAGAATTTGTATCCAAATTCGATCGGATAGTTATGTATATCTGAATCTGAATTCGCATATGATTGGATGTCATTTATTAAATCCGAATCCAATCTGATTCCTAATTGGATATTTTTTTTTTCCATATCTGATTTTTTTGGATCGGATTGGTCAGATATCCAATTCAAATTGGACATATTGACATCCTACATGTGACCAAATTTTCCATGTCGTTTGAGGTTGGTAGAAAATACAAACAACCAAACACGCATATATGCTTGTAAGGTGGTTTTCTTTTAAAGAATTTTGCAAAGGGAGATTCTTTGGCAAGTTTTTTTTTTTTTGGATGGGGTCCTATTGTTAAATATGTGGCTGTTAATGCATGTAAGTCCAACATTTTAAGGGTAGGCCTGACTGAAACTTGAGAGCATACACCACATTAAACCAACTATGCCGTTTTTGTGAGCAGCCATGTAGGGGCATGAATGTTGATGTAGGATGTCTCAATCACGGAAAAAAAATTGTCATTGAGAAGACCTCGGTTCCACTATCTATCCAAATTTTAACAATCCATTTTGAATTGTTTCTCAGTAATGTTAATGAAATGCTTAAGGAAATCACCTACTTCCGTTTATATTAATAGGTAAACCCACATGGCTCTTGAAAAATCATCCATAATAGACAAAAGGTGTAGTGCTTGAGTATGCGATGCTTGGGAAACATCACAATGTAGCAAATCAAAAGGTTTAGCAAAACATAATTCACTTAATTTGAACATCAATCTATATTTTTTAGCACACTACATACTTCACAGAAATTATTTGACAACTTAATGATGGAGTCATGCTATCAGAGCATTTGGTTCTTTGAGCAGGATGGGTGCCAAGTCTCATATGCCAAACATCAAAATCTGACTGAGTGGGTATCGTGAACAAGCAGTCTATAGTTGTAAGAGGTGACTTGAAAATGAAGAATCCCCTGATGAATCACCCAGCTCAGTCCGTCTTGGAGATCGGGTCCTGCACAAAGCACCCAGTAGTGGGGAAATCAAATGACATTTGGTTTTCTGAATAAATCAGCTCATTGACAATATGTTGTAAGCAGTTGTAAGCAAAATTTGGAAGAAAATACACTTTTTGAATAAAAATGGAAGGTGATAGAAGAGCTTTACCGACACGTGTTCTGTTGTCCTGAACCTAATTGAAAATGGAACAGCTAATTTGTGTCATCTAGCAATGATTTATGGCAGCATGACATGTGGTGACTAGCACCAATATCTATTACCCAGGTGTCTAGTTTGAAGAATGACATAGCGCTGGAATGTTTATTTTGGGTTACTGATGATTTTTTGAGGAGTTGTTTGAATTTATTATATTCATCTTGAGTTAGAATTGGAGCAGTGTCCTTGCTGAACTATTTTCCATACGTGGTGGAGATTAAGGCATTGAATCAGTTTTCTCTCCAACAAGGCCTTGATAATACCCCCTTGTCTTGCTCTGTTTTCCACCTTAAAAGTTTGGAGGGTAACCATTTAATTTAAGCATCGTTCCTTTGATGTCCTACAATCTTGCAGCAATTGCAGAAGTATTGTGGGTGCTTGTTTTGTTGGTTTTCGAACGCATTCAAATTTGCACTTGCTGAGAGACCAACATACTTGACAGCACTAGTTTGAAGACGAGCTTCTCCTCTTGAAGGACCAGTGCATGTCTTTTGTAGAGAAGGCAAGGGTTTCATAAGTAGAATTTGCCTTCTTATAGCATTCAATGAATCATTGAATCTAATCAGAAATTCAATCATTCTCTCTTCTTGTTGCTTTCAGCAACCACTTTCAAGGCATTGCATGAGCATTCCGAAAGAACATCATAGGATGAAAGCTTATCCCAATATTGTAAAATAAAGAGCAACAAATATATTTTATTGATTCAAACGACTAATGGAGGACTTGAGTTGGTACTTATGAGGGGTTGTGCTTTCAGTGAATTGGTCCTTTAACTGTGCCCCACACTTCAATAGTTGTGGTGCCGTAGATGATATTGCTTGATAATTC
>NW_022204507.1:2648164-2687454 GCF_008831285.2 Nymphaea colorata | reverse complement strand
CAATCATAGAGGAAGAGGACAACCAACATTCTCTTCTCATGTAAGGGGTTTTACCGTACAACCGAGGACAACAAGAAAAACTTGGGAACCAGAACCAAGCATCATCAAACCAAATAGGTGCTCAACAAAAATCTTTGGACAACAAAGGCAATGCTACAACAAACAAAGAAAAAGGTATTACTTGTCAGATCTGTTCTAAACTCAGTTGGCTTTTCCCTTTAAAAGAAATTTTGTGCACTGTTTTGAAAGATTCATTATATTTGTTAAGAATCAGTTTAGTAGAATGATCAAAACGTTTCACTAAGATGGTGGAACGGAATTTGATAATTTCAGAATGAGGAAATTTTTTCAAGAAAATGGAATTCAACATATGATGTCTTGTCCATACATGCGACAACAAAATGGACAGGTTGAGAGAAAACACATGGTTGTTACAGAACTTGGCTTAGCTATGATGTTCTATGATGGTTGCTGCCTAAATATTGGGTGGAGGCATTCAATACTGTAGTTTGGGTTCATATAGAGTTCCTTCACCTGGGTTGAATATGACCTCTCCATATGAAAGTTTATTTAGACTAAGCCTGACTATAGTTATATGAGAACTTTTGGATGTTTATGTTTTCCATATCTAGCATATTACGCCCAGCATAAACTCAATTCAAGATCATTGTCATGCGTTTTTCTTGGGCTATAGTGCAATACATAACGGTTACAGGTGCCTACAATGCATGCGTTTTTTTTATGAGAATAAATTCCCTTTTAAAAATATAGATGATGTGTGAACTCTAATTTCTGAACTTGAATATGAAGCATGGTTTCCTATTGATGAAGAGGCAAGTAAAAACCCACTTAATGGAGAGCAAAGACAAAAATCCACATAGAACAACAAGTGATCTCACAACCAACTTCCTGGTATAGATTTTGTGGAAACATTTTTGCCAGTTATAAACCTACAACAATCAGAATTATCTTCATTGTTGCTCTCTCTAGAGAATGGAAGATACATCAAATTGAGATAAAAATGCATTCCTCCATGGCAACTTGGGAAGAACCTGCGTATATGGATCAACCACCAGGATTCAAGGACCCAGAAAGCCACATATGAACTACATCAATCTACTAGGATGTGGTTTAATAAATTCAATGATTTCCTATTGAACTATGGATTCTTCTATAGTCAACAGATTCCTCTTTGTTCATACACAAAGGCGACCATGGAGTTATATGTTGCTCTTGTATGTCAATGACATACTCATAAACGGCGACAGGCCTAACACATTGAAGAAATTTATTTGAGACATCAGCCTGACCTTTGCTATGAAAGATTTAGGAAGCATCTATTATTTCCTTGGTATACAAGTACAACATAATGAAACATGCATCTTTCTCAACCATACAAGATATGCCAAGGAGATCCTCCAGTGTGCTAACATGCTAGATTTCAAGGCTAGCAACACTTCCATAGTAGAATCTCCCTACTGTAATCAACACACATCACATTTTCAGGATGCTACCCTTTTCAGGAGCTTGGTTGGTAGCTTACAATACTTAACATTCAAACATCCGGATTTGGTTTATAGTGTTAATTTTGTGTCTCAATTTATGCAGTCACCATTGCAATTTTATTTCCAGCTGGTCAAAAAAATCCTCAGGTATGTAAAGGCCACTATCAATCATGGTTTAAGAATAAACCTACAGAGTCTATGCTTCTACAGGGACTCAGATGCTCATTGGGCAGGATGTCCAATCACTCGGCGTTCAGTAACAGGCTATAGCAGATACCTCAGGCCTAATTGCATCTCTTGGTCTGCTAAAAAGCAGCCCATCGTCGCACGATCAAGTTCAGAGCCAGAGTACCATGCACACTGCAGCAACTGCTGAAATGACTAGGATCAGCTACATACTGATAGATATTGGAGCTAGTATACAAAAAACACCCATTTTATTTTGCGATAATCTATCAGCCTTACACATGACCATAAATTGGGTACAACAAGTCAGTCCAAACATATTGAATTGGACTATCATTATGTTCGAGAAGAGTGGCTGCAAGCTCCTTGAAACCCAATATGTTCCTTCAATTGATCAGATCGCTGATATCTTCATGAAGCCATTGGGAAGAGCATGATTCCTTATTTGAGAACTAACATGGCCAATCCCACTTAGTCAAGACCTATTTTCTTTTAAAAAAATGAAATAACTCAAAATTATGCAAAATTCTGATGAAAATATTTTGAAATTCAAAAAAATACAAATTTGAGATTTGGTTCCAAAACTCTTTATAAATACCCCCACAATCCTCCTCTTGAGCATGTGCTAGCCCTTGGAGAAACTCTAGTACATTCTCCTTTGAAGACTTAGATTTTTCCCTTAGCACTCTTCCTTTGCCATTTTTCTTTTCTTCTGCAACTTGGAGCAAACTTTATCAAGCTACAACTCTCTTATAGGCATCATCTTCGAGCTTCACTCAAAGAGGATTTAGGATCATCCAAGCACATTTTTCCAAAACTCATTCTCATTAGAGGTATGTAGTCATCATCTCTCTCATTTCATTTCCTTGTTTCTTCCCTTCTTCATCTCCCCATGACCATACAAGATTGCTTTGAAATCTTCATTTTGGATTAAAAAAAACTATTTTTTGAGTGCACCCGACAGCATGAGAAGGTGAAGTAATATTCCATTTCATGATTGAATTCATTCTTCCTTTTCTGAATGTATGCCTTGTTGTTGTTTTCTTAATTTCTCTTTGCTTCATCTCCCTGTGGCCATATAAGATAGCCTTCGAATCTCTATTTAGAGTCAAGAAGCCACCCTTGAGTGCACCGCGAGCATGAGAAGATGATATGATTTTTCATTTTATGCCTGAAACATGTTATTTCATTTCTTGAATATAGTCTTGCTTTGCATCTCCTATTTTTCTCTTCCTCATCTCCCCATGGCATATGAGATGCCTATCAACCTCTATTTTAGAGTCAAAAGCTATGCTCGAGTGCACCTTTGAACTTTAGTGGATGAGATAATAATTCACGTTATGGTTGGATGATGCTCTTTCTCCTTCTTAAGTATTGCTTTGATATTATCCATGCATAGTTATTTGATTTTCCATTTGTATGTGAATACGCGGTGAGAATGAGATTATGTTGGGACTCTTTATTCCATGTTAATTTTTGAGTTGGGACTTGTCCAACCCGAGGAAAGCCCTCATGAATATATAGATGTTAATATGTATTTGCATATCATTTGCGTTAGTTTCCTTTTAATCATCCCATTAGCAACTCTAATGAGCAACTTATCATGTGGTTTGAGTTTCTTCCATAACCAATGGTGAAAGAAACATATTTCCTTGTAACTAACGAAACGATTATGTTTATGTTCATATATAAAAATTTTTGAAATCTTGTTTTCCAAAATATTTTCAAAAAAACATTTTCCGATTTGGCTTTGGAGACTTAGCTTAGGCTCTTGCATGAGTCCAAGCTTCCTCCGGCGTACTTCAAATTTGAAGTCGGTCATTATTTTTCATTTCTTGATTTCAATCTCATGAAGACGCACATGTATATACATGTTATATACATATATGCCCACATGATGATTCCTTTCATTTCCTCTCTCTATGCTTTTATATTTTATTTTAATACTTATATGAATGCATATATATATAAATGTCTTATTTTCTCTCAATAGAATCTTTTATTTCTCTTTTCAAGTCAAAAGCCTTCATCTACAAATTTCTTATATATATATATAAGAAATTTATCTCTTTCTTTTCCTTCAAAATCTCTCTTTCTATTCAAATCAATGTCATTTTTACCAACTTTTGTATATGTGTATATGTGCTAGTATTTACACATGTATGTGCATCTTTTTTATCTTCCTCTCTTTCTTTTAAAAAGCCTATTTTCTTTCTCTACTTAAATTAAGACCTCATTGTCAAAAGCTTATACACATATATGCATACATATAGAGATATGCATCTTCTCCTTCATTTGAAATCTTCCCATTTAAAGATCATTGAAATCTCTTTCTCTATCTCTCTTTCTTCCTATGGGAGCATTTCATCTTCTCCATCCTTTCAAATATTTTTCTCCCATGGTTTAAGATCATTTTCATTTACCGACTTCACCAATACCAAAACTCAAGTCATGACCCAATATTGGATTAATGCTTGATGGTCTACAACCCCAATCAATTTTAAAACTTTTCTTTCTTCATAAACATTTATGTTAACTACAAAAACCTTAGATGTATGTTGTGGTAGGCATATTTTTAGATGAATGTTGGGGTAGGAATGCTTTAATCATATAGGATTAATGCATTCATGCATTACACTCACTTAACAGCACTTGTGATCAAAGGCTCCAAGAGGAGATGAAGCTTAACTAGGTGGTAACCGAATTAGAGCAAAATCTCAAACCTACATAAAGTCTTAAGAGAATACCAAAATGATTTCTAAAAAACAATCTTCAAATGATTTCAAACAACATTTGTAAAGATTTTCTCAAATAAAAATGTTCTACACTCTCAAGTGATTCTTCAAGAATCTCTTCAAAAGTTTGAAACATCAAACTTTCAACATTTTTCTCAAACACTACACCACATAGAGAATGAAAAAGATGTTTAAGCTAAAATGAAATGCATTGTAATAAACATAGTCCTTGCATTGATTACCCCTCGTAAAAGCGCCAAGAATGGTTGATCCTCATGCCGATGGGCGAGTCCCTTTCTCTCTCATTTTTAAAATAAAATCTAATTTTTCTGGAGTACTGCAAATACCTAAAATTTTTGGGATGTGAACATCATAGAAAATCACCCAGGCAGCCATTTGCCATGAAATTTTGGCTGATGGTCAACAAGATGAAGGAAAGGGACACCCCAAAAATCAGCCCCAACGCTGCCTCCACGAAGAAATGTGTCCCATCTGAATATTGTTGAAAATCACAGTCTCTGAACACCAGTGGCGTTCATGATTCTCCTTCTCCAGAAATTGGGGCTTTCCCCCAAATCAATCACAGAGATGAATAACAATACTCTGATTTCTGCTGAGCCTCCCACAATGATTAGGGAGAGGAATGAGAAAGCACATAATATACATGGTTCGGCATGTATGTCTACGTCCACCAGAAGCAAGGGAGAGCTCGTATTATATATTTTCTCTATATTGTTGTTTCACTCTACAATCACTATTTAACGTGAGTGAATACAACAGTTACAAAGCAAGGAAACATGGAAAGAAAAATTAATGGCAATCCGTGGTGGGCAACTTTTAATATAGGTAACACTATCCAACTAATCATGGAAATACCATGAATAGCATCGCCATAACGAGCCCCCTTCAGAGCCGTTTCAACAGAAGCACACAAGAAATTCCACTCTCTGGCTTCGATACCAAGTAAAAGTAAAGAGAGATAGAGGGAGAGAGAGAGAGAGAGAGAGAAAACAAACATGCACAAGATAGTGTGGTTCGGTCAAGCTCGACCTACATCCATGGTAAGCATCTCTCTTTCCTTATTTCTTCACTCAAATACAAGAAATTTCCACACGCACAATGGAAGGGATACAAGAGTCAAATAGTATGTCAGCCATGTCTATATACATCCAAATTATTAGGATCTTGATTGATACTCAATTTAAATTCATTCCTTTTATAATTGATTCTAACATCTTTGGACATTGCTGGCATGATCACTTTCCCTTTATCGTGATCAACATTATATTTTCTTTTCTTCAATGAGCATTCGATATCACTCGATAGATAGAGTGTTCACAATGGCGGTGCACGATTGGAAACTCCTGCTCTAACAATGACAGCCACAATTATATTTTCTTTAATTGACATTGCAGCATTAAAGGGTTTTGTCATTTGGCGTTCCCTGTTTATGTCAGTTTGGCTTGAAAACAGGAGGATAACCATGAAGTTTGTGGCACTTATCCCTAGTATGACCAAGGCCTTGGCAATAAGTGCATTGCGGGCATCTTTGAAATCATCCCTTGGTGAGCTTTTTTGTAGTGGTTAAGATACCCCTTTATGTAGTAAAAAAAAGCTTTTTTGTTTTTTTGTCCTGCTCATAACGTTATCTCATTATCCCATAAATATTTTTTTATTTCATAAACATTATCTCATACATAGGTTTAACATTATCTCAAACATCCACCCAGTATCTCATTATCTCATTTTCTCAAAAGCATTATCACATATTTATGTTTAGTCTTATCTTTACATCCATATATTATCTTTCAAGTGTTTTATTATGTCATAAAGATCAACTCATACTTATGTTTAGTGTCACCTCATATATCCATCGGTCCGTCCATTAACTCATATCTCATAGATGTTTTGTTCTCTCATAAACATTATCTCTTACTTATTTGTTATTTCATACATATTTGTTATTTCACGCATATGCATATGCAATGTTTGGGCGTGAAATGAAATTTGCATATTTGTAGTATGGTCCACATCCAGCGTACACTCGTTGCATATGCAAAGCGGCAGACAAAGCTCTCCCTCATGCTCTTGAATGCTGTACTTTTCACTATTAAATGTTTTTGTGTGCATATTTGTTCTTGAAATCATGTATTGAATCTCTCAGTTTCCTGTAATTGTGAGACAAGACTTTCAAATTACTTAACATAAGCTGGAATAAGTCAATAGTATGCATTGTTT
Source organism: Nymphaea colorata (assembly GCF_008831285.2). Lineage (NCBI taxonomy): Eukaryota > Viridiplantae > Streptophyta > Magnoliopsida > Nymphaeales > Nymphaeaceae > Nymphaea > Nymphaea colorata. The sequence continues at coordinate 2,680,790 of NW_022204507.1, read as the reverse complement.
GGGAAACTTTCCCAAGTTCTCATCCCCATCTTCCCTTTTCAGGTGATTCCAAATAAAAGGGCTGGCAATGTGGCTGGGGCATTCCTGAGATGGCCTTGTTATGCCAAAACCGGTCAATGATCTACCAGAATTTTAAGGACTAGAATCAGGAGAATTTATGCCTTTTATTCTAACATTTGACTCGGTTGGCTTGTTCAGTATATCTTCTAAATAATGGTGGTTTGTTGTCAATATAGTTTGTAATGATGCTTAATAGTATACAAATAATGGATGTTCGTTTGCTATGTCTTCAATAAAAAAAATTGGTCTCAAAAGTTTAGGTTCACACCATCTTTAATATTTCTTTTCTAACAATATTGTACATTAATTTATGTAATAATGTCTTTGAAATAATATTACTCGAAATGCTTGACACATGGTTCCACATGACTTTTTGCTTGCTTGATGTAAATTTTTTGTTTTTTCATGTTACCTGCCATCCTTCTCATTGCAACTTTCGAAGTAGGATTGTGAAAAAATAAAAAATAATACCATGTTCCATCCATAGCATTTGAAGATATGAAATGATCCTTAAATGCAGCAATCAAATCTAGACATACATACGCCTAGCATTACTGCAACAAGAACGTGATGTTCACAATGAACATGCATCCAAGAATGCAACGTTTTGCAAAAAAATGGCTTTGACAAAATCAATAAAATTGAGGGATGAATTATGAGATTTTTTAAATGACAGTAGGGCATTAGAAAACGACTGAGTTACCTGTAAAATGTGGATCTGTACGTGGGTAGGAAAGAAGGAAATCAATAAAGCTTACAAAGTGGGTCTTAAAATTTTGAACTCTCAGTGTGTTGGTTACTTATTTTGATGTTTACCGTATACATGTCATTTACTTGGACCATCTGATGTATGGAGTAGTTTGCGGTGCAATAATGCATGAATTAATTTAAGTTCTCCTTCCTGGGCATTATGCGGGGTATTATGTTCCACCAAAAAAATTGATTCTACAATTGTGATTTGCAACCAGTTCAGATGCAGATGATTTATCTCCAATTTGGTTGAATGAATTGTGAAATTTTGAACAGTATTGTAAATTAAAAATCATATTTTTCTCAAAATGCAACATATTAAAACAGTGCATCTATAACAAGTCCCAAATAGTGCCTCCATTTGGATCTGGTTCCAGCAACAACTTGTTGGGGGTACGCCTCCTACCTTTATCATTTAGGGAGCAGGTTGTTTCCCCATGTTTTACAGTGAAAGAGAGTAATGCCCAAAGCGCCTCCATTTCATGTGAATTTTATTCTTAGCACAGCTAATAAGCTGAGTTTATTTCTATTGAGACAAACACTTGTAAATTTTTTTCTTCAAATCCGTGGGGCCTTTCTTTTCTTGCTGAGTGATCAGCTTGCATGGGGACACTGGAGAACAGATGAAAGAAAGATTACAGACAATTAGGAAAAGGGAGTCATTGACGGTGGCAAGCTTAATCCATGTGGCAAAACTTAACCCATGGAAAGCAAAAAAAATAAAAGATAAAATAAGGAGAAGAGTGAAATCCATGTGGAAAACTTAACCCATGTGGCAAACTTAACCCAAGGAAAGCCCTTTTAAAAGTAGAAATCATATCAAATCTAAAAGGAAAATGTTGGATCACATATCTTATAAGGAAAGAAAAAAAAATTGTCAAAAGCTAAATGGGCTTACTGTGCATTTTGTAAACTTCGACTCACACAAAATAAGAGTTGTACCACTCACTCTTTTATCGCAAGTTGGAAGAATAGTTAGTGAGGATGTATTGTAGACTTAAGCCATACTTAGGCTGAAACCTTGTAAGTTAATATTTGGTTACGTCTCTCTCATTTACCTCCTATATTGTGACTTCGTAGCAAGGCTCTTTAAACCTATAATAGATATTAAAAGGAAAAGAAAAAGAGAATCAAGCAGAGTCTTGCAGTTGTGTAGCCTCCCTTGCTTTGCCTTACTTAAGAGGGAGAGAGTCTTTGTTCGGCTAAGGTTCAACATGTGAATGGTGAAAGCCTTAGAATGAGGACCAATTGAGTGACAAAAAGCCATGGGTTTGACCAGCAGGGTGCTGTTCGTGACCTCGCTAGTGGTTAGAGTCATAGTAGGACTCGCAAACAATAGATGGTCAGAGCATGGCCCCACTTTCTTAGTTCACCATTTAACCCTTAGAAAAATTAAAAGGAGGGAAAGGATGAGGGAAAATTAGGAAAATTGTGCCAATAATGGGTGTTACACCTTTATGAAAGAATTTAGAACCCCTCCATACTATTTACAAATGTTTTAAAAAATAGGGCTGCAACCAAGAAAGACCCCACTAATTTGTTCAACTTTTTAAATAACAATTGTAGCTTTTTAAAACTTTTTAAGCAGCCTCAATTTTCTTAAAATAGTTACATAAGGGGGTTCCGGCCCCATTTTATACAAAATTGGAAACAAAAATATTTTATGTTCAAAACCAAGGTTCTTAGGTTTGAAAATCTATTCCATTTTGTCTATTTATTTGAAATTTCAAATGTGGGTTTGTACTAGACTTTTCCATTTAAAATTGAGTTCATGAGGAAATATTTTTGATCCCTCCTTTACTTTTGGTAACTGTTAAAGAAAGTTCCCAAGCATGCATATGTGAAGTTTTTATATGTATTTGGTAGCATGTGTATAGCCAACAATGAATGGATTATTTGGCCTAGCCATGATATTGTCCGAGCTACTCAATTGGTGAAGGTGGCATGACTTCTAACTCAGTTGGTCAAGGTTATCCTTTTGTCCTAGGTTAATGAGGTTGAGTAGGGGTCAGTGCTCATTATCTAAGTCATTTTATTGTTTTGCAACTGAGTCTATCTTCTATTTCTGAGCATGCCAATTGTTAGAAACACTTTCCAACTTCTTCACTTAAGGGCCAATTCCAATGTAACCCTTTGATTGATAAAAAAATAAAGAGATAGTAATAGAAAGGGACATACATAAAAGAGACAAAATTGGATATCTCAAACAGCACAAAAGGGGTCCCTACTTACCTAGGTTTGGTACCCAAGGGATTTTCCATTAGATTATGTTCCTTACGGCATCCAAATGCAACGTGTCTAAGGAGGTGTTGCTTCGAAGAAAGGAAAATCTCATGCTATGTGCATTCAACAAGGACAAACCATATCCCATTTTCCCATGTCTTTTCATGGTCACATGAGGACAAGAATTGGTGATTGCATAATAAATGCCAATACCTCTAATAAGGCCAAGGGTATAGGCTTATGGATAAAGTCATCCAACAACACCCCTCCTCCGTATGCTAAAGCCATGAGGATCTGCCAATGACATTCATGATGTGCACCCATAATTTGCCAGTGATCTCCCAATTGATGTTAGCATCAGTGTCACAAAAGATGTTGTTTCTAATCTTCTTAAATATCCCCAAAGGTCATGAGTAGACTAAGATGCTAGACAAGCTAAGACCATTTTACTATAGAGCTCTCTTCCACCATCAATGGGTTGCCTCTTGGACACTTCTTCAATTTGGGATGTTTACATCAAACTTACGCCCAAGTACCTTCACCATTTCTTTGCACATCAATAGTGGATAAAGACATGATCTTCTGTTTCAATTTGTCTATCATAGATCACACATTGGTTGGCTAAGGCATAGCCAACTCTTTGTGTTCTATCACAAGTCATTATATATACCTCCATAGCCAAAAAAGGTGCACCATTTAGCTCTAGAAATGGCAACATTCTTTAACATTATAAGTTTACTTTTGTCTAATACCTTGTGAAGACAATTCACTTCATAGGTGCCTGGGTGGTGGACCGTTGCTACTTCTTTGTCTCCCATCATCAAGATGTCCTTGTCATAAAGGAAACTTGTATGCTGAATGGCATATGAAATCCAATGTGAGTTCAATTTTGACTAGTCTCTTGTTTGTGAATACTGTTCATCTCATAAATGGAGGCCACTAGGATCAAGTTGTAAAAGAGAAAGTTTTTATTATAAATAAGGTAGTCTACTATGCCCAATCCCAACTCTTTGATGATAAACGGGTGGTCTTGCTATTATCCACCATCCATTGAATTTGATGATTAATGTCATTCCAACCCCACAAGATGCTTTTGCATAATCAGGAACACTGGGACTTTACAAGACACGTCAACATACTATCAGTCTTTAAATATTTGTTTCGCACAAACAATGCCCACAACAAGCTTGTTGTTCTTGCCTAGAAGAGCAAAAAGATCATGTGTGCTTTGTATCAGAAATTTAAATTTCAAACCGGAACACTGACTTCCTCTAGAGGGTAACATAGGTCTTTTAGTTGATGAGGGGCTTTTTTTGTTCTCAATGTCAGCCTATAAAAAATTACAGCACAATCTTTCAACCATTACCATAATAGACCTGGCCAGTCAGAAAGCTATCATCTACTAGCTGATGATTTGATTCAAAACGTAACAATTAAATATTGTATATCAGAGTATCAAAGGATTTTTTTTTTCATCCTACTTTTCTCCACTTTCCATACAAGGCAGACACAAGCTTTTAGGGTTCATTTTCTTCAAGAATAGAGAGAGGCCATGGTAAGTTTTGGAGAGAGTCAACTCTCAACAGAGGGTTTTGGAAGTAAACTAAACTCTACGTTCATTAACATAAAACAGGATGAATGTAGATTTGTGGTTATTCACGAGCATTCCAGCTTCACTTTCCAATTCTCTAATGATATTTCAAACTTCTCCCACTCTATTTTATCGCCCTACAAAAAATCATTGCACGTACATAAAAGATACCTAGAATATTTGCCTAAACCCCTCTGAATTTAGAAAATTTGATTTTCATATGGAGAACCGACCATTCGAGCCTACGCAAAAGAAAAAAAATTGAACCACAACTGTGAAAAAGATAGAAGGAGAGGGGATCTCCCTGATGAAGCCCCCTTTGACTATAAAAAAAATAAGAAATAAAAAAAATTAAAAAAAAAACTTCATTTCTTCCGTTAATAATGAGAGCATATGAATTTGTTTCTTCACATGTCATTACCTTAGAAACCCAATTATCACAAAAACCGAGGTGGTGTAGGGCTTTCCTAATGAAGTTTCATTTAACTTTGTCATGCACCTTTGACATATCATGGTTCAGAAGCATTGATTGGCAGTTATGGTTAGCTAAGATATTAACCATCTTGTTGCATCCAAACCTATTCATGGATATGTTTATTAGGCAGAAATGCTCCTTGATATTGATTAACAGTTCTAATGAGGATCTTTTCCATTCTAGCTGCCATGACTTTTGGAATGATCTTGTAAATGCTATTGCACAATGCATTGAGCTGAAACTCCTTGATGTTGGAAGCATTAGGAGTTTTACATTATAGTCCTGCATTAAGTGAGACATTGTCTTGCATCTTGAGAAAAATTTTGTTTGTTCTTTTCATTCAACTCTTTGTGATCGGACATCATCATAATTGCCACACTCCAACTCCACCATTGGACGGAACGTTATGGAAAGTATTATCTCCACACAAATTCGAGCATATCCTATCTGCAGTTCAACCTTTGTGAAGGGATCGACTTCCATTCACTCCCCTCCCAGCACCCTGGCTACACCCGTTTGTTCCATAGGATGGACACCAAACAAGAAGTCTCTACTCACTAGGGGATTTCAAGGAACTCCCCAATATAGAGGTCCATTATAAGGACCCATCTACTCGCAAGCAGTTGACCTCCCACTCGCTATGCCTGTTTCCTCATAATGACTTCAAGTTCTTCACTAGAATCTACTTTTACTAGCAAATGACCATTAACAACAAAGGAAAAGTGAAGGTAGTGAATCTCATATCAGGGAGAGCGAAGTCCAACGATAAAGAAGCCAAGATTCATTGATCTCCTATTTTCTCCACCTAGGAAGTAGGCTATGGTAATGTATTTGTAGGATTTCTTCATCTCCTCTAGATGTTCCTAAAAAATGATGACATGGGGATGCCCACTAATTGTACACACTTCTAATTCTTCTTGGTCATCATAGGTTTCCATCACATGCCTATTGATAGCTTTTAAATATATTTGAGAGTTGGATTGCCGCATTGATTGCAGCTGCTCTCAAGTTGCGCATGTGAGACAACCCCTTCACAATCACCTACCCTTGAAGCCTCCTGCTTTGAGACATTGGACTCCTCCTTGTCGGTTTCCTAGATCAAGGACCACCTCATGGTCTCCACTGGCATCTCTGGGATCATCATCCGGGGTGGGGGCCTTGCTTCCTCACAATTGTTGCATTGTCTCCTAGAAGCATAGACAGGGGAAAGAGAGAAACGAAAGACCCTATGAAAGGAGCTCTAATAAAAACACTAGGAGAGCTTCTCCCTCCTAAGACCTTACTAGATTTTCCAAATGACCAACCAAATTTGGACAAACATAATACCAGAAAACATAATACCCACAATTAATTAATAAGCGGAACTAAAACATATTTGCAATAATTTCATATACATGATAACTATTGCATGCATGCATACTAACATTTATGCGAAATTGGTTACCTGTGTATGAAATTTTTAAGCCATTTTTAATAATGACAAAACATGCCCATGATTAACAAAAAAAAAGAAACTCTTTGTAGGGAGAAAAAGGAAGACCACAAAAAGAAAATTTTAGGATTCGGTAAAGATAAAATTAATCAGTGTATATATATATCGTTATGGTTAAGATACCCCATTAAGTAGCAAAAAAAAGCTTTTTTGTTTTTTTGACCTCCTCATAATGTTATCTCATTATCTCATAAATATTTTTTTTATCTCATAAACATTATCTCATACTTAAGTTTGACATTATCTCAAACATCCATCCATTAACTCATTATCTTATAAATAATTTATTTTCTCAAAAGCATTATCTCATATTTATGTTTAGTCTTATCTGATACATCCATCTATTATCTCATTATCTTACATGTGTTTTATTATCTCATAAAGATCAACTCATACTTATGTTTAGTGTTACCTCATATATCCATTGGTCCGTCCATTAACTCATATCTCATAAATGTTTTGTTTTCTCATAAACATAATCTCCTACTTATTTGTTATTTCATACCTATTTGTTATCTCACGCATATGCATATGCAATGTTTGGGTGTGAAAGAAAATGTGCATATTTGTAGTATGGTCCACATCCAGCGTACGCTCATTACATACGCAAAGCGGCGGACAAAAATCTCTCTCATATTCATGAATGTTGTACTTTTCACTATTAAATATTTTTGTGTGCATATTTGTTCTTGAAACCATATATTGAATCTCTCAGCTTCATGTAGTAGTGAGACAAGACATTCAAATTACTTAACATAAGCTGGAATAAGTTAATAGTATGCATTGTTTGGGAAACTTTCCCATGTTCTCATCCCCATCTTCCCTTTTCAGGTGATTGCAAATAAAAGGGCTGACAATGTGGCTGGAGCATTCCTGAGATGGCCTTGTTATGCCAAAATTGGTCAATGATCTACCAGAATTTTAAGGACTAGAATCATGAGAATTTTATGCCATTTATTCTAAGATTTGACTCGGTTGACTTGTTCAGTTTGTCTTCTAAATAATAGTGGTTTGTTGCAAATATAGTTTGTAATGATGCTTAATAGTATACAAAGTATGGATGTTTGAAAAATTATTTCCCTGTGCTATGTCTTCAATAAAAAATTTGCCTTCAATAAAAAAAATTGGTCTCAAAAGTTTAGGTTCACATCATCTTTATTTTTTTTTCTAACAATATTGTACAATAATTTATGCATTAATGTTTTTGAAATAAATATTACTTGAAACACTCGACATGGTTCCGCATGACTTTTTGGTTGCTTGATGTAATTTTTTTTGTTTTTTCATGTTATGTGCTATCCATCTCATAGCAACATTAGAAGTAGGATTGTGAAAAAATAAAAAATAAAACCATGCTCCATCCATTACATTTGAAGATATGAAATGATCTTTAAATGCAGCAACCAAATGTAGACATACATACGCTTTGCATTACTGCAACAAGAACGTGATGTTCACATAGAACATGTATCCAAGAATGCAATGTTTTGCAAAAAAAAATTGAAGGATGAAATATGAGATGTTTTAAATGACAGTAATGCATTAGAAAACGACTGAGTTACATGTAAAATGTGGATCCGTACATGGGTAGGAAAGAAGGAAATCAATAAAGCTTACAAAGTGGGTTTGAAAATTTTGAACTCTCTCTGTGTTGGTTACTTATTTTGATGTTTACCATAGACATGTCATTTACTAGGACCATCTGATGCATGGAGTAGTTTGCTGTGCAATAATACATGAATTAATTTAAGTTCTTCCTAGATATTATGCGGGGTTTTATGTTCCATAAAAAAAAATGATTCTACAATTGTGATTTGCAACCAGTTCACATGCAGACGATTTATCGTCGATTTGGTTGAATGAATTGTGAAACTTCGAACAGTATTATAAATTAAAAGTCATATTTTTCTCAAAATGCAACATATAAAAAAGTTAATTAAATACTATCCTAAAATATATTAAAACATTGCATATATAGCAAATCCCAATTAGTGCCCCCATTTGGATCTAGTTGCAGCAACAGCTTGCTGGGTGTATGCCTCCAACCTTTATCATTTCGGGAGCAGGTTGTTTCCCACAGTGAATGAGAGGAACGCCCAAAGCGCCTCCATTTCATGTGAATTTTATTCTTAACGCAGCAAATAATTGCAAATATTGCTGAGTTTGTTTCTATTGAGACAAACACTTGTAAATTTTTTTGTTAATATTTTGCTATATATCCTATTGTTTATCCTTGTGAAAAGCACATAATCTGTTACGTAAGAACCTGTAAATCACTTACGTAGTCTTACTTTAATGTGGTGCCGTAATTATAAAAGAGCAATATTTAAGTCTATAAATTCCTGAAGATATATAACTAATTTGGTGCTTAAAGGAAGAATATAAGCTATATACTCATAATTAATATGCATCTACAACTGTACATCCCTTAATTCTTTTTATTTTTTTCCAAATAAATATAGAAGCATCTCTTCCTTGTTGTTTGAACAAAACAATTTGTCATGTTTAGTTTATTTAAGTTGTAGCAGGATTGGAAATTAACACCTAGGTGGATGTTAAACTTCCACAGTAAATTATTCAAAACTAATTAATATTGAGGTTGTTAAGTTTTTTATAAAAATATTTTGAAAAGTCATTAATAGAAGCGGTGGGTGTTAGTTGCTAACAAGGCTTAACAAAATCCCCAAAATGGTGCAAATGAATCTGTTGATTCCAGCTCATTGTGCATATCTTTGAGACAACAACAACTCTTTGGGACAGTGGACATCCCAAACAGTGCACCAATTAACAAACAGCTAATATTGAATTTTATTTATTTATTTTCTTTTAGGGGGGTCGTGGGGGAAGAGAGAGAGAGAGAGAGAGAGAGATCATTGATTTTGTTTAGAAAAAGACAAATGAAATATTAATGAGTTAAATGAAAAACAGCAAGAACATTTGAGTTCTACTATTTGCTAAGTTTTTTTTCTTAATGTTTGTTATCATAATTTTTCAAAAAAGTGGGGAGGATCGTTACACATTATAGAAATTTTCAGCTCGATCGACCATCATGCATGTTGAAATGAATATATATATGAAGCACAGCCGGTTTTCTGGTCTTTCAAACGTGGTGTATATTTTTCTGTTTGGCTCACAATCTGTCCTTAGGCATATTCTGATCTTGATTAACTTTGTCTACAATATAAAAAAAAAATCACTTCCAAATAGTTGATATCAACGCACATATGATTAACGAGTTGGACGCAGTGCATTAGGCAACTATTCCCCAAATTCCACTGATTTTCCAATTTTCTCCTTTTTTGTTGGTTTATTGCTCAATTTGGCTTTGGCAGAGCAGGGCTTGGTTTCATCTCAAAACCTAAGAATAGGGTTTCGTTATTTGTAATATGTAGTGGACCCAGGGCTGCACATGCATGAGTCAAGTCAAGCTCTAGTTGGGTCAGCCCAAGCTCGACTTCACTCAAAAAACTCGAGGTCGACTCGATGATACAACACTGGGCTCAAACTCGACTCATTTAACTTGTTTATGTTAAACATGTCATGTTTCATTTAACTTGTCTAACTCATTTAGTTTTTACACGTTCAATTTTTTTTTTCTCATTACAATTCAATATTCATTGTAGAGTCGAGCCAAGTTGAGTTTTTACAACTTGAACTTGACTCGTTTAACATTTCGAGCATACATTTGAACTCGAGCTCAACTCGTTTATAAATAGGTCGAGTTTGAGTTGAGCTTCAATGAGTGAGTTCAATCGAATCGAGTTTGAGCTGGCTCAACTTGTTGTGCAGCCCTAAGTGGACCTCTCTTTTAAACATATAATATTAATCTACTTGTGGATCCAGTATTTTGTGATGCAGCGAGACCCCTTTTGGAATAGATTTTGCGGAAAACCAACTATATCCTTTCACCCCTAGCCACAAGTCATCCCCGTATTTTGCCACATATGTGGGTTCGATCCTCCAAGGCCTGCTAGAGCTCTCTCCTACTGGCTCGTGGCTAGATCGATTGGCTTCGGGTCAAATAAGAACAACTATCATCTGCAACATCTGGAAAATGACTACACTTAATGGCTTAAGCCGTTGTTCCCAAAAGGTACACCATTAGAGTAAGTGCGCCCACCGGCTCTAAGCTCTGTTCCTTTGACTGATTGTTTGCATCGGATTTGAGGTTGTTTATTGCACTGACCTCCCCACCCACCAAAGTGAGGCGGTGCTGTGCAGCTGAGCTGACCCTTCAAAGCTGCAAAGGATCTACAAACTATAATGGACAAGGTAGAGTGCGGGCGTGGGCGTGGGTACGACATTTCTGCTCAATTGTTTGAGAAGTCCTAATTCCTAAAGAGGAAAAGTTAAATCCTGGACTGCAAGGGCATTGTCTCCCAAATATTGAATTTGTCGTGGCACTGAATGGGCACAATGGAAAATCGGTGACTTATTTATTAATGGGTTCAAGAAGCTGGAGCAGCGGTAGACATTAAAATGAAGGGATAATTTACAAAATTACTCATCTCAATCTAAATTATCTGCAATGGAAAAGAAAAATAAAATGGACAATTTTCATTAAAAGGGCAACTGTGTAAACTATTCCTTATAATTTTAGTGACTTTGATGCATAATTAACTCATTGAAATTTCATCACAAAAGCTGACTGCACTTTCTTCATTTTTGAGAGTTGACTGGTGATTTACTATTTTGCCAAAAATCAAGCCACTTTTTATAATTTTGTGAAAGATTGTGGAAATATTTCAGCACGTTCAGTCCAGATGTGCAAGTGTTTTAATGGCGCACTACAAAAAAAAAGGTTTTACGAAAAATAGTTTTTTAAAAATTATTTTTTAATTAGTTTTGCAAAACAGATTTGTATGTTTGGATATAGAATCAAAACAGTTTTTCGTTTTTAATTAATTTGGTTAAAATATTTTCTTCCAAAAATAAAATTTTCATAAAACTTGCACTTCTTATCATCCAAACTCTTACAAAACAGTGTCTTATAAGGAAGAATCATTTTTTACCTCAAAAAATGAGTTTTGCCACCCAAACAACTTAAATGTGCATTCTTGTGAATATGAAATATTAATCCTCTCAGGGAGGAAATTAAGAGGACACTCTTGGAGAACGATCCAAACACAAAAAATTATATGTTAAAGTTTTTTGACTTGGTACACGGGAGAAAAGTCGACGGATGGAATATGCCATGGGACAAAAAAAAATGTTCAACCAATAGACATACAAAACCATCTGATCGAAACTAGTGGTTTCCAGCAATTATTTCTAAAACCTGACTAATTAAATGCATGTGCATTGCCGAGAAAGCTAAACAATCAAAATTAAATTACAGATATATGCCGAAAGAAAATATATAAAATGGTTGGACAGATGTCATCAGTGATAACCATTAAAAAATGCATGAAGAACCACTAAAAAATGCAGGATGACTTCGATGTGAATGCAGGTTTATAGTCATACTCTATGGACTCAGACAGTCTCCTCAAAATTGGTTTCACAAATTGTCGTTGGCACTGGTGGAGTTTGGATTCAGTCAATCAAATGCCGACCAGACATTATTCACTTACAAACAAGACCAATTTTTTGTTGTTGTTCTTGTTTATGTGGACGACCTTGTTATTACGGGCAACACCAAGGAGCTTATTGTCAAATTTAAACAATTTTTTGTCTGAAATTTCTTGTGAAAGACCTGTACTCTAAAATATTTTTTGGGTTTAGAAATTGCTTTTTCAAGTGCAGGAATTTATGTTTCGCCGCAAACATATGTTGTAAACATTATAAGCGAAACAAGTATAATGGGTGCCAAGCCAATGGAATTTCTAGTGGAACGAAGTATTCTCCTAAGCAAACAAACCAATCTTCAAATGAGTGTGTTTTGTGTTTATGATTGGGTGGCATGTCAAGATATGCGAAGGTCCATAACTACTTATTGTGTTCTTCTTGGTGTTTCTCCAATTTCATGAAAGACAAAAAAATAGCCCACAGTATCTCACTCCTTTGCAGAAGCAGAATACAAGGCGTTGGCAAATGCGGTATGTGAAGTGACATGGTTGAAATTCTTGTTGTCGGATCTAGGCGTGAGACATCTACAATCAACAAATCTATACTGTGACAATCAGGCCGCCATGCATATTGCAGCCAATCCAGTTTTTCATGAGTGTACCAAACATATAGATTTACACTGTCATGTGTATGAGAAAAAGTAAATCAAGGTGTAGTGAGAACCAGTTACATTAAGAGTAAAGTTCAGCTGGCAGACTTATTCACTAAGGCCTTAGGCAAGGAAGCATTTAATCATCTTGTTTCCAAACTGAACATAAGAAATCTCTACACATAGTTTGAGGGGGAGTGTTAAAATTAAGATTCGCTTCTTATCTTCTTATCTTGACATGTTAACGATAAGATTTTGAGTTGGTTAGCGAAGCTATTAAGATGAGCCAGCCGAATGCCATGGGATAAGATGAGCCAGCCAAATGTCATGGGACAAGATGAGCCAGCCAAATATCATGGGATAAGATGAGCCAGCCAAATGTCCTTGAAATTAAAAACCGTGTACTATTTTTTCTTCTGTATATAAGTGTGTAAGATCAATAGAAAAATATGAAGAAATTCTCTTTCCCTTCCTTGTGTCACGTTCTTCCTTAAGCACTCAAATAATTTCTACATACTCTAATACAGAGCCATGGCATCAACAGGCAAGGCTCCCAATTCTTCCAACTCTTTTCCAGCTAGTGGAGCAAAGTCCTCTTATGGTAACAACATCATTTCTTCATCATTCAGACAACCCCGGCACTATATTTGTTTCACAATTAGTAGCTAGTGAAAACTACAAAACCTGGAGTCATGCTTTGAGAATCGCATTGTCTACTAAAAACAACTTGACCTTTGTTGATGGTAGTCTTCCCAAACCCAGCGTTGCAGCTCCTGAGATCATGAAGTGGAGGCATTGCAATCACATGGTCTTTCATGGATTCTTAACTCCATCTCAAAAGAATTATCAAGCAATATCATCTACGGCACCACAACTATTGAAGTGTGGGCACAGTTAAAGGACCAATTCACTGAAAGCACAACCCCTCATAAGTACCAACTCAAGTCCTCCATTAGTCGTTTGAATCAATAAAATATATTTGTTGCTCTTTATTTTACAATATTGGGATAAGCTTTCATCCTATGATGTTCTTTCGGAATGCTCATGCAATGCCTTGAAAGTGGTTGCTGAAAAGCAACAAGAAGAGAGAATGATTGAATTTCTGATTAGATTCAATGATTCATTGAATGCTATAAGAAGGCAAATTCTACTTATGAAACCCTTGCCTTCTCTACAAAAGACATGCACTGGTCCTTCAAGAGGAGAAGCTCGTCTTCAAACTAGTGCTGTCAAGTATGTTGGTCTCTCAGCAAGTGCAAATTTGAATGCGTTCGAAAACCAACAAAACAAGCACCCACAATACTTCTGCAATTGCTGCAAGATTGTAGGACATCAAAGGAACGATGCTTCAAATTAAATGGTTACCCTCCAAACTTTTAAGGTGGAAAACAGAGCAAGACAAGGGGGTATTATCAAGGCCTTTGTTGGAGAGAAAACTGATTCCAATGCCGTAATCTCCACCACGTATGGAAAATAGTTCAGCAAGGACACTGCTCCAATTCTAACTCAAGATGAATATAATAAATTCAAACAACTCCTCAAAAAATCATCAGTAACCCAAATAAACATTCCAGCTATGTCATTCTTCAAACTAGACACCTGGGTAATAGATATTGGTGCTAGTCACCACATGTCATGCTGCCATAAATCATTGCTAGATGACACAAAATTAGCTGTTCCATTTTCAATTAGGGTTCAGGACAACAGAACACGTGTCGGTAAAGCTCTTCTATCACCTTCCATTTTTATTCAAAAAGTGTATTTTCTTCCAAATTTTGCTTACAACTGCTTACAACATATTGTCAATGAGCTGATTTATTCAGAAAACCAAATGTCATTTGATTTCCCCACTACTGGGTGCTTTGTGCAGGACCCGATCTCCAAGACGAGGACTGAGCTGGGTGATTCATCAGGGGGATTCTTCATTTTCAAGTCACCTCTTACAACTATAGACTGCTTGTTCACGATACCCACTCAGTCAGATTTTGATGTTTGGCATATGAGACTTGGGCACCCATCCTGCTCAAAGAACCAAATGCTCTGATAGCATGACTCTATCATTAAGTTGTCAAATAATTTCTGTGAAGTATGTAGTGTTGCTAAAAAATATAGATTGATGTTCAAATTAAGTGAATTATGTTTTGCTAAACCTTTTGATTTGCTACATTGTGATGTTTCCCAAGCATCGCATACTCAAGCACTACACCTTTTGTCTGTTATGGATGATTTTTCAAGAGCCATGTGGGTTTACCTATTTAAGTATAAACGGGAAGTAGGTGATTTCCTTAAGCATTTCATTAACATTACTGAGAAACAATTCAAAATGGATGTGTTAAAATTTGGATAGATAGTGGAACCGAGGTCTTCTCAAATGACAATTTTTTTTTCCGTGATTGAGACATCCTACATCAACATTCATGCCCCTACATGGCTGCTCAACAAAACGGCATAGCTGGTTGAATGTGGTGTATGCTCTCAAGTTTCAGTCAGGCCTACCCTTAAAATGTTGGGACTTACATGCATTAACAGCCACATATTTAACAAATAGGACCCCATCCAAAAAAAAAAAAAACTTGCCAAAGAATCTCCCTTTGCAAAATTCTTTAAAAGAAAACCACCTTACAAGCATATATGCGTGTTTGGTTGTTTGTATTTTTCTACCAACCTCAAACGACATGGAAAATTTGGTCACATGTAGGATGTCAATATGTCCAATTTGAATTGGATATCTGACCAATCCGATCCAAAAAAATCAGATATGGAAAAAAAAAAT
Source organism: Nymphaea colorata (assembly GCF_008831285.2). NCBI lineage: Eukaryota > Viridiplantae > Streptophyta > Magnoliopsida > Nymphaeales > Nymphaeaceae > Nymphaea > Nymphaea colorata. Next base: position 2,665,269 of record NW_022204507.1, on the reverse strand, counting down.
ATCCAATTAGGAAATCAGATTGGATTCGGATTTAATAAATGACATCCAATCATATGCGAATTCAGATTCAGATATACATAACTATCCGATCGAATTTGGATACAAATTCTGATCAGATTCATTTTTAGACAAATATCCTATATCTACTGCTATTAAATTTTGAAATTTAGAAAAAATCTGGTTGAAAATTTGGATTCAAATATAAATATAAGAATCAGATTCGGATCGTAAAATTGGAATTCGCATTCGGATTTGACTTTTCTTTATTCGAATTCGAATCCGAATATTTGATTATCCTAAAACCTGATATGATTAAGGATATATTGGATCTGAATACGAACTGTTGGCATCCCCAGTCACAAGGTTCAGCGAGGTGTGTTCATTGGGTATCCTATTGAACAAAAAGGGTACAATCTACCTGATTTGGAAACCAAAAAAAAATTCATTCGTAGGGATGTGGTCTTCAATGAAACTGAATTTCCCTTCAAATTCTCAAAGGATCGGAGAAAAGTCTCACATTTTCTAGTTATTCCTCTCACATTTGTTGACAATCATACGCTTGAGAGCAGAAATTCAAGTGAGCAAGGCCCTTGTTCTTCTCAACTGAATGAAAGCCAAGATGATCTCATGACTACTGATTGTACAAACATTGAACAACCATCTGAAATTGTTTTAGTATCAAGTGATGAGGTTGAAACAAATATTTCCCTAGAAACTTTACCAAGTCCTCAACAGTCAATCTGTAAATCATCCAGAATATCAAAGCCATCCATTTTATGGAATGATTTTTACTGTGCTATGGTCCATCCTGATTCACGTAGTCCATCAGCATCATGGAAAAGGGCGTCCACAAGGTAGACACAACAAACATTCTTAACATGTGTCCTATAGCATCTGAGATGGCGAAACAAGCATGACCAAATAATGTGTCCTATAGTGTCTGAGATAATGAAAGCAGCAGAACCAAATACAGTGTCCTATAGGATTTGAGATAAATAACCGGCAGGATGCCCCATAGTGTCTTGGATAACAAAAGAGTTATGAGATAATGAGAGGACGTGGACCAAATAATGCATTCCATAGCATCTGAGATATTGGCAGGGTTATGAGATAACGAACCACGTGCCATAGTGTCTATGATAATGATGGGATTGTTACATAATAAAACTAGTTTTATAGCATCTAAGATAATGACAAGGGTATGAGATAAAGCAACGAGTCTTATAGCATATGACAAAATGAAATAGTCTTCTAGGGTTTGAGATAGTGGTAGGGGTATGAGATAACGGAACATGTCCCATAGCATCTGAGATGATGAAAGGAGTGTTAGATAACGACATAACTATAAGATAACGAAAGTGGTGAAACCAAAAAATGAAGACACTTCTTTACCACTCATATGGGTATATTGGTTATAACAACCTACGCGTATCAACAGACACAATCATTGCTGCCTTCCCATCAGGGTATTATGGACTAAGTAAATTTGTTGGCTGCCAATCTTGATTCTATTGTTGAATCCCAAAACCTTTGGTCACCACGTGGCAACATCACAGGCCTGGGCATGAAATTTTCGTGCTCCATGGTGGTGTGTATAACCCACTTTGAAGGCATTCGGATGCTCTTGGAGGCAAAGTCATAACCAATAAAGAAAAGATAAGGCAAAAGTAATAATATAAAGTTGTCTTGATAAAGCTCCGATGAAACAAACAGAATATAACTCCTTTACAAGAGAAATTGGATCAAATCAGAATGGAAATGTTGAATCACCTACCTTGTACTCAAAAGGAATGTGAACAACTTGCTAAAGGCCAAAAGGGCTTATGGTGCTTATTCATCAACATTGGAGTCATGTAAATGAGTTCAGTTTTCTATTTGAGTTTGAAGAATTGTAAATGAAAAGGTGTTGTGGATGTATGCCATAGTTAGACTGAAACACATAAGTTAATATTATGTTATCTCCCTTTCTCCCTCTTCTCTCATATATACATTTTTAGCATTTACATTTGCACATTTTTATTCCAACACAAATATCTAAAAAAAGAGAACCAAGCAAAATGTTGGAGTTTATGTACCTCCCTCACTTTGCCTCGCTTGATAGCAATAGAGTCCTTGTTTGGCTAAGGTCCACCAATATTTGAACAACCTTGCAACAATGGAAAACCAAGAGGAAAGAAGATGATAATAATAATATTTATATAATAATAATAATAATAAAAGAGAGAAACACATCATTTGTTCGACCAACTGTATGTTGTTGGTGGCATAGTCAGATGGTTGGAATCACTAGTGAACTTGCAAGAGATGGCAATAACATGGGCCTACTACCTTACATGACGTTAACCAATAGAAAAATCGGTAGAAGGTAGAGAAAGGGAGGGAAAATGAGGAAAAGAAGTGGCAAAAGGAGGGTTCATACCTTTTACAAAAGAATTTGCAACTGCAACAAGCTTTAGACGAAGTTTTCAGAAAAACGTCATAATTTTATAACATTTATCCCACTAGTATCTTACAACTATGTATAAAAAGTGCACTTCATATTTTAAGCTGCCTTTGGGCCCCGTTTTATGCAAAATTTGAAACAAATCTTTACTTTAAATTAAAAAGCAGTGTTCGGAGGTCTGAAAATTCATCCCACCATGTATATTTATTTGAAATTTCAAATACGAGTTTGTGGACATACTTGTTCCATTTGACTTTTCTATATCTTCCTGATTTTTATTTACTGCAAAACAAAGTTCAACGATTGGATTTCTTTCACATTAAGCCAAACTTAAGATAAGGCTGGACCAAACCTAGTATGACCTATATAAGTTAAATGAGTCTGGACTTATTGTCTCGTGTTTTATCTTTATAAATTTGACTTCAAGATAAAAGATAATTTAAGAATATAAAGCACACTTGAAATACCCTAGACATGGATTATTTCAATGATCTTGATTTATTTTAAATTATGCATATGCATGCACATATATGTTGTTGTAACTAACTTTCCTAAATGACAGATATAGTTGAATTTAGTTTTGAAAGAGTCTGAACCATTAATTAGTGGAATGATACATATGAATTATAGAGAGACTATGATGGCCATGTTTTATCATTAGTTTGCTTTGAATAAACAAATACTTGAACTCTTTATATGTATTGAAAACATATGCATTCTTGATCATACTAAAGGAATTATCTGGCCTGACCATGATGTCGTTCAAATGATCAAGGCTGCATTACTTCTTGTTGCATGACCAAGAAGAAGATGGTTGCCCTTCTGCACCTGAATCCGCCTTGTGCTTTTGAGTCTGACAGTTGTGGCATGACCTATTTCCCTTGCCATGATATTTGGGGCAAATATTCTCCATCTTGTCCTTTAAAGGCCGGTTAAATAGAGAAAGTCCGTCACTGATCTATAAGTTTGATATGATGCATGAGACATTGCTTGGATAGTACCCATATAGCTGCAAGCATGCCAATGGATAATGGTTATTGCTTCATGCATATGTGCATGCATATATTTAATAAATGTTGTTGCATGTACATATTTGTTATTGGAATCATGTATTGAATCTCTTGATTTCATGTAATAGTGAAGGCAAGTGTTGACTTCGGAATTTCCTATTATTAGCTGGAATAAACCATGTAATTTCCCAAGCTCTCACTCTCATCTTCTTTTTTAAGGTGTCCTTGAAGACAGGAAGACTGGTAACGTCATTGTTACATTGCTAAGATGGTTTCATAAGGTCCAAATAAGTCCAAACATGTCAGAAGCTTGTTGATAATTTTTGTGTCTTTTACTTTTGTACAAAGCTTTGCTCTTGTTGACTTGATCTTAATTTTGTACTATGCTTTGGATTTGTTGATTTGATTTTACTTTTGTACTAAGCTTTGACTTTGTCGGCTTGATTCCATTTATTTCCCAAGTGATGGTGGCTTATCGTCACTAATTTGTAATGATGCCTAATAATTTTAAAGTTGTGGATGTTTTTAAAATTATTTCCGTGTGCTATATTTAAGAAAAAAATGCATCAAAAATTTGGGATTGTTACGCCTTTAGTTTTTTCTGTCAACATTGCACATGCACTTAATGTCCATTGAATGATGCCTTGCGACTTTTCAAGTAGCCAATTAGTGAAAAGGAAAAAAACCATTTTCTGTTCCTTCAAAATATGAAGTTTAGAGATGCTTTTTAAATCCAACAATTGAACATAGATATAATTACACCATGTTACTAAAACAACAACATGGTCTTCTGGGAACATGTATTTCAAAAGCATGTGTTCTAAACGAACAATGTTTGTTTTGTGAAATGGCTAATAAAGATAAAATAAAATAGGAAGATCAAAGATGTGGTTTAGTGAAACGCTGCCAATAAAATGAGGATCGATTGGTTCAAAAGATGAAGCACTAAAAGGTACATAAGAAAAAATAAAAGAAAGCAATTAAAATGATGATATCTTTTAAATTCTCCAACCAATACATCAGGCGGGGCTTTCCAAAAACAACTTGAATCTCATTCCACAATTTTGGGTTTAAGGTTTAAGTACAACAAACACTTCTTTAAAATTGTTACTGCTTCACATAATCTCCAAAAGAATTAAAAAGAAAGAGAGAGAAATAAGTTTAGCAATAATATTTAAGATACGAAATATGCACCTGGCTCTGGAATTTTCCAAACAAAAGTTGAAGAATCATCATAATGGTTAAAAACGAAACTGTAAACATGTGTGCTAGGTCTGATATTAAACATGGTTTTCCGACTATTAATTAAGACTACTAGTAATTGGGGGTCAACTAACTATTTTGGATACTGCTTTACTTTTTATCTTTTAAATTCATGGGCAACTTAAATTCTCAACAATGCATTAAATAGTTGTGAATATTAAGGAGTTTATTTTTATTTTGGGACAAGACAGTTATAAAATTGTTTTTTCTTGCTATATTCCTTTTTATCCTTGTGAAAAGCACATGTTCAGTTGTTCACATATAAAGAGAGAGAGATCAAGTCTTCGAATAATTAGGTGTTGGAAAAAAAAAGTAAAAAGGTATATACTAATATATATACAATGTAAACGATGGTACATGCATAACGACCCCTTAATTCTTTTTTTTTCACAACAAGGATACATGTTTTTTTTTGTTGATTTTAGATCAGCTTCCGTTAATTTTATGGTTAGTTTTTCCGAAAACCCAGCTATGAATTGTCTTTCACCCTTTAGAAAGGACGCACTTAAAAATTTTTGCTGTCATCTTTCACCATAGATAAACAGCATTAATGAGCAATCCAATGCAAACCAATAAAATGTTGGTGAGGTCTCAATATAAAATATCACAATGTTTGTGGGATGTTTAACGTAATTAGTATGAAAATTAGTAAAGGAGATGCAATCTTTTGGAAATAACTTCCAAATATATATGGACTACAAGGAAAATAACTCACCTTTTCATGGTTTCCGAAAAACAAATCTTATATATAATAATACTAATTTCAGCTTGAAGAATCTTAATGTAATGAAAATACAACCTCTGGCTTAGCTGTATTTACCTTTTCTACTTATATATACATACATATATATATAATATTTTTTATCTAAAAAATATTTTTAAATAAATATAAACACCCTAATACATTTAAAAAATCTATTTTGACATAAACCACGTTTTTATGAAAAATATTGATTTTTCTATTAAAAAATGTGGATGTTATGAGAGCCATTCATTTTTTGTTACTATAAAAGCACTATTAAGTTTCAATTTTAGTATATGTTTTGCATTAACATATTCTTAAGATTATATTGGTAAAGATAGATTGCAAAAAAAAATTGCTTTAAACATCACATTTAAACGATTTGGTTTTTTGTCCCTAACCTAAATAGTCTGGTCTCTACAGATTTCCATATATATACATATACATATAATGTATACAAGGAAAAATGGATAATATAAAGATGATGAAAGAAGCACAAAAATGTAGAAGAAATTTGAGAGGAAAAGTAATTGTCGTCAGAGTAATTGTTGAACATTTAGGAAGGATCATAACATCCATTTCAAAATTTCTTCTTAATCCACCACCAGTAAAAATTATGGGATGAGGAAGCCGCTGGTTGGCTCGTTTAGTTTTAATATATATATATATATATATATATATATATATATATATATATATATATATTCATTTGACTCGTCAGTAGTTGGGTAGGTTGTTAAATTAAGTTACAGTCTGTTTGACTTGTCTCTAGAAATACGAAATAACTTTCACGTAACAATTGAGTAATTGTTTGACTTGTGTCTATAAAGGTGTCAGATCCACTGACATTTAATCGATGAGCTGATTTCTCTGCACGTGTCAGCCGATTGATTATAAGCCTGCACGTCAATGGCTGGAGATTAATTGTCAAGATAAATTCATTTAATTTTCCTTGTTTCCATTTTTTATTTATTTATAGATAAACTTGGTTATTGACAGACCCGGTTTCATATCAAAACCTGGTTGAAGATGTTCTTTGTTGTGTTGCCTATACCAAACTTGGTTACATGTACGTATTTGTTTAAGTAAGTGCTTGTATTTGACAGTGAGTCAAAAAATTGTCAAGAACTAGTCATGCACAACATTATAATGCACAGGTAAGTTAGTGTTACACTTACCAGGATTTAGACAGAAAATGATCCACTTATTACTGATCGGCAAGCGTTGTATGTTATGAAATGATAAGAAGAATATTTTCCCACATATACCATGGTCAATATTTTGAGTTACTTCGTTTGTGTTTGAAGTAGGGCTGGCATTGGCTCGGCCCTGTCCGGCCCCGGCTTGATAAGAAGTCGGGCTCAAGCTGGTTCGACAGCTGAAACTTTGGTGCCAGTTCGACCCAATACTTAAAGCTCGAGTCCGAGTCCGATTCGATTACATTAAAAAATATGTTATATTTTAAATATAAAATAATATATAAATATAATTAATCGTAATAAATATTATAACTATATATAAAAATTAATAGAATATATATTAAAAAATATAATCGAACCAAATAAGGATTAATTCGAGTCGACTCGATAACAGACCAGATAGACCCGATATTCTTTTTTCAAGACCGGAACTCAAGCTCAAGTGGGATCGAATATCAGGTACCGACTCTAAGCCCCGAAAGGAGTTTGAAGCCAAAGAAAGGGAAGCTTAGTATGCCATCTGTAGGTGGAGACGATACGGCATCAGACCTATGGATATCGGGCATGTAATCATGAAGACACTGATGGCATGCAATAATTGGGCAAGATGATGGACAACTCAAAGTGTTACGTTCAGTGCAGCAACGTGGCCTCCATGTGAGTTGTTTCGCATATGCCATATGACAATAATTGTATGGTCTCAGAGTGAGCTGTGCCAACAGCACAAAGGCTCTCAATTCTGTCCGCAATTAAATTCTGTAGTTCTGTTTCCTTTTCACTTCAGAAGAAGACACCCTTCTACCAGGCAAATTAATTACCGAACAAACAAGAGCCGCGAGCATTCCAAAACGTTAAAAATACAAAACATGATATTATCACTCTGAACCCTAAGCTGAATCGTGATTGATAAAATAGCCACTACTCATTTTAAGAACTTTATGTCCAATTGTTTTAGCTTCACGGTTCAGGGCTGCCCTTCTTCGAGGTTTTAGTTAGTAATTCCAAGGAAAGGATTGGGTTCCCAACGATCAGTGTCATCATTTTCTCTGAAGAGCTCAAGAGTTGAAAATCTATGCAGTTATTGAAAAATTGGGAAGATGAATAATTTCAATTCCTTGTTGCAAAATGAAAGAAAGCTACCTAGCTAGGGTGTCTATGGATTAACTCAAAAGAAAAGAAAACAAAAACATAGCTTCTGTGAGAAGTTAAATTATGGGAATTTATGTGGCTAGCTCCTTTTGATGAGATGACGAAGGCTTTTCATGAATTTACCTCAGCTTCTGTGTATATGTCTAACGACATGAACATGCAGCCTGATATTTCCCTTAATTGGTGGGAAGCAGTAGAATTGGCATGATCAAATAATTTTTCTGCTAGGGAAGCATGCATGTAAAATGAAACTAGCTCCACGCATTCGAACTGAGAATTCACTGTTTTTTCCTTTTCTCTTAATTTTTGCTGTTCACCAGAAGGGTGAATCTGAGCCCATCGCAGAGCAAGCCAGGTGAATATACAGCAAAATTGTTGTGATATACAGCAACCATTTTCCTTAATTTCCAAGAAATACCTTCCCATTTATAAAGGCAAAGATGGAGATCGACGGCTCGAATGGCTTATTTTGTGTTGGCTGAGCCGGAAATTTCTTGCTGGGTGGTGCTAATGCTTTAAATTTTAGACCTTTAAAGAGCATCTATGTGAAAATTAATTATCAAAAAATAACTAGCTAGGAGGTCTCAACATATAAAATATCCATTGACAAGCTCACACCTGCCTCAGCCACTACTTCGAGATTATACCATAAGATGAATGAAGAGCTAAAAGTAGCTGGATACCTTAATTTAAGAACGAAATGTGGCTAAAGAGGCTATTTTCCAATCGAGGAGCCATTGCCTCCCTCCCCCTTCTGCCTCCAAGGTCCACGCGTCGCCGCCATGTTCTGATCTAGCTTTCTCGCGGAAGATATAGGAAGCTTGAGATGCCCAATTTATGTATGACAATGAAAGCGTGTGTATCTACTTCTTTCCTTCTGCATCAAGTTTAGTGCTCTGGCCTGCTAATTCAGCCCCTATCTTGGTAGGAGACTTGAGGCGGCATAACTTGGTAAGTTATTACTTCTCTCGGTGGCTGCCAAAAAGGAAGCCCAACTTTATATCATTCCAGTCATCTTAATTTTCGGCAGGTTTAATATTCCGTTGTTGTTGTAATATTCAGACATCGAGTTAATTTGAAAAATCATTTGAGTAACTCGAATGGTCCAGCAGAGTATGACATCCACTCAACATTTATTGGTGGTGGTTGTATGAAAATGATGAAGAAAATAAATTTATACAAGAGACGGGTAAGTTACAATATTTAATTTCCTTCTGCTTTATTTAGGAGAATTTGTTTCCACAATAATTTTTGCATGCACTCATTGCCACAACCTTGTTCCTGATTTGTAGCTGCGTGTGGTGTCAAATCCATTTCTTGATCATGTGTCACCTTCTTTCCATAATTTATACACGGGGAGTTGTGATCATGCGTTGTCTTTTTTTCAATCTTATCATGCAATAATTTCTTTCAACCTTCATGCATGGTGAGTTGCAATGATTCTGCTTCTTTCCAAAGTTGACACATGGTGAGCATGGTGAGTTGTTGCCATCCCCTTTCAATCACAGGGGTGAGATCTGATGAAGCCCAAGATTGCAAATAAGATAATGAACAGAGCAGAAGGGAGTGGCTTTGTAAATAAATCTGCTAATTGATGTTCGGCTGTAACATATTGAGTCTCGAGTGATCCAAGAGCAACTTTTTCTCGTACAAAGTGATAGTCCAATTCGACATGAAAAACCTGCTTTATGTATGGATGTATGCAAAGCTGAAATATTATCACACAGTAAAATTGGTGGCTTAGGTAAATAGATTCCAACGTCTTGGAGTATAAATGTGAGTATGTGACCCTAGTAATCTCTGTGGTGGCTGTAGCAAGGGCACGACATTTAGCTTCACACTATGACCTAGCATGGTTGGTTGCTTCTTAGAACTCCTTGAGATGCAAGCAGTCCCACAAAAATGCAATAGTTAGAAGTTGATCGTCTACTGTTTGGGCATCTGGTCCAATCTGCATCAAAATAGGCTTCAAGCGAGGTGGATTTTCTCTTGAAAAATTCATGCCATAGTGAGATGTGCCATGAACATGTCAAGCAATTCTTTCACCAGCCTGAAAATATTCAAGAGTGGGTGCATGCATAAATTGGAAAAAAAAATTCACCACAAACGGCAAGTCTCGCTGGGTAGAGTGAGATATTGAAGTGCTTCAACAAGGCTTCAATAGCCAGTAACATCAACTTATCGCGCATCCATGGAGGCATCATCTTTTGCGTTAACCATGATGGGAATGTTGGTGGATTTACAATTCTGCATATTTGCTCGACAAACGATGTCGTTGGAATATTTTTGTTGATCAAGAAACATGCCATCTGATTTCCTTTGAAGCTGAATGCAAAGGAAAAAAATTAACATCTCCCAAACCATTCATTGCATACTCTTCCCTTACTTGCTCAATAAACTCATTTAAATTTTTTAGAGTTACCGGTTAAAATGATGTCGTCAACGTAAAGTAAGAGAAGAGTAACATCATTATCTTGGCGCCGAACAAAGAGAAATGAGTCGAACATGCTATCAATGAATCTCATGATGATAGAAATTTTGCAAAGCGATCATACAAGCCCGAGGGGCTTGCTTCAGTCCATACATGGTTCTATTCAGTCGGCAGACATGATTTGGATGAGTAGCATCTTTGAATCTCAATATAAACCAATTCTTGTATATGGCCATTTAAAAATACATTTTTTACATCTAATTGTTTGAGAAGCCAATCATGTGCTAGATCAATACCTAAAACCATTCGAATTGTAGCAAATTTAACCACCGGTGAGTCTCTAGAAAATCAATACCTTGGATTTGACTATACCCTTGAGTCACTAGACGCGACTTGAGTCGTTCCAATGTCCTATCACTTTTTTGGTTTTGTTTGAATGCCACCGGCCGCCAATGACATGCATGTGTGGATTCCTTTGCACAAGAGGCCAAGCATTGTATGCTTGTAGTGCCGCCATCTCATCTTCCATTGCTTTATTCCACCTCCATGTTTAGTGCCATAGTATAGTGGTTTGGTTCCTTCAGCATAGAAATGGTAAACGCATATTTGGATTTGGTTTTACTATTCAAGATTTGGATCTAGTGGTCATGGCATGGGAAGCAGATGATGTCAGTAGTAGTGGTTGAGTAGGTGGTGAAGATTCAATTGGCAGAGGATGGGTTGTTGGTATGTTAGGAGGTTGATGGTAATTAAGGGTGGTGATTGACTTGGTTGTTATATGAGGTTGGTCCTCTAGTTCCAAAGGAGGATCTCCAACATGCATTGTGCAAGCCGTTGATCATTATTATGGGCTGTATGTTCATCAGGTGGATGTAGGGAGAATGAGACAAAATTATCACGAGTGGGATGAGCATAACTATGAGTTTGAGTTGATGAAAAGGAAGGAAAGTTTGATCAAGGACTACATGGCGTGATATATAGACACGTCCAGTGGAAGGGTATAGACATCTACATCTATACCATCATGATGCTCAGTATACCCAATAAATATACATGGCAACGATTTTGGCTGGAATTTGTGCTGATATATAATCGTAAATAAGGGTGACATCTGCTTTCAAAGGCACACAAGCAAGAATAATGTGATTGCTTCCCAAATAGTAGCTTGTATGGGCTTTCCTTGTTCAGCGTTTGAGAGGGCAGACGGTTTATGAGCAAAATGGCAGTAGAGAAGGCCTCCACCCAATATTGTGCTGGTAATCCACTATGAAAGAGGAGAGTAAGTCCTCATTTTTTAACTGACCTGTGCTTACGGTCTGTGATGCCATTTTGGGCAGGCGATTTTGGGCAAGTTTCTGATGGATGATGCCATGATCTTTAAGATCATCAACCTAACAAGAGCTGTGGATTCTCCTTCATCGTTAGTTTGAAAAACCTTCAAGAAATACTAAATTAATTTTTTATCATTGTATGTAATTCAAGAAACTTGGAAGAAAAAAAATCTGACTTTCCTTTATAGATAGTACCAAGAATAACGAGTGAATTGATAAGCATAATATTTAATGCTTTGACAAGAAGCACTGGAGCTGGTCTCCACAAATTGGAGTGGACCTTTCAAAACATAGCACACAATCAACCTCTATTGGAAGAAGTGGAAGTCGACAAGATTTTCCATTTGGCAACTTTGACAAATGGTAAAACCTGTCGTTTTGTTCAAGACTCATTTTATTTGCTGACATAAAATCAATAATTATAGCATGCAGATGCCCCAAGCATCCATGCCAAACATTGGAAGAAGCTGTTCGAAACCTTGCTGAAAAAAAATGTCCTTTGGATTGCCTTTGAGCGCATGTAAGTCTGATTCTCCAGATCATGCTGCTATCACTGCCTGGTCTCCTTGTCCTTAATCACAAACAAGTTAAAAGGGAATTCAAATAAATATGGCATGGTACTGGTGGTTGGCTCACAAAGATTTAGCTCTTTTTTATACCTGGAAGAGAGAGAGAGAGAGAGAGAGAGAGAGAGAGAGAATTTTGGATCCGACCTTTATGTTGGCTGTTCCAATATGAGCAATGTCCAATTTTTCACCATTTCCTAGCATTATTTTATCTGATCATTTGTACTTAACACAGTTTTGAAGATTACGTGAATTGTTTGTGACATAGAAGCTGCTCATGTATCTAGATACCAATCTTGGTCCTTTGGATCTGACACCTTTAGATTAGTGAATGCTTGAGGTACATCTCGTGGTTGATATGACTGATCAAATATATGATAATATTTAAGAGAAGAGTGATTATTTTGTCCACATATTTGGCATGGTACCTTCGGTTTGTTTGAAGAAGCTCCATTAGAGTTGGCTGATCCATGATTGTCACGAGATTAAGAAACTGGAACAAATCCACGGCCTCTTCAGTTAAAGTGATTGTTGTTTCTGCATTTATTGTTGTTGTAGCGACCCTTGTTATTTTGATTTCCTGTCTGCTGGGTGAGAAATGCAACATTAGCATTCAACTTGCTTTTGCTTGCACTAAGGATCTTCATGCTCTCATGATTTTAAAGTAACAGGGCACCTTTACGATACAACAAAATTGGTGGCATATGAATAGAGGTGAAGAAGGCTTCATAACCAGTCATCAACCAAAAAACTTTATCTTCATCATTGAGAGGCTTGCCTATAGCAGCTAGTTCATCAAAAATAGACTTCAATCCAGTGATGTACTCGGTAATGGACTTATCTTGTTTTTGATAAGTTTGTAATTTCCTATTCGATAGAAAATGTCTCTCTTTTGACTCACGTGCAAATGTTGTTGTTAAGGTCATCGATACTTCTGCTGAAGTCTTGTGTCCAATGACTAGACTGAACACCTCTTCAGACAGAGATACTGAAAGCTAGCCTTGAAGCAATCGATCTGATTTTTCCAGGTCACTGAAATCAAGATTAAGGCTGTTGATAGGTTCACCATTTTCTGTAGTTTCAAATGTTCAATTGTGAACTTGACGTAGGAATAGTGCCACCAATAAACTCAAGAAGATCCTGGCTTTCTATGAGGCCAAGCATATGAGTTTGCCAGAGAAGAAAATTCTTATGCGTGAACTTGACCGAGACAAAATTAGCAACATTCACATTTGAAGGAAAAGAGAACTTAGCCAATGACGTTGCTGAGGATGATGCCATTAAAGTAGTAGAAAAGAAATCAGTAAGAGAAGGTCCCAAAAGGGCTTGCACGGCTCTGATACCATGAAAAGGATGATGGAAAAAGAGAAATTTAACATGGTTCAGATATTATCCTGCATCATGCTACTGAGCCATCAAAACGATGATGAGTCTTCTTTTATTGCCTTGTACTTTATACAAGGGATGGGTCAATATTAATTTTTGAATTTCCTTCAGCTTTATTTAGAAGAATTTGTTTTCACAATAATTTCTACATGCATTCATTGCTACAACCTTGTTCCTGATTTGTAGCTGCATGTGGTGTCAGATCCATTTCTTGATCATACATCACCCTCTTTCCATAATTCATACATGAGGAGTTGTGATCATGCGTTGTATTCTTTCCAAGTTTATCATGCAATATTTTCTTTCCAACCTTCATGCATGGTGAGTTGCTATGATTGTGGGTAGGTGTTATCTTTTTTCCCAAAATTAACATATGGTGAGCTGCATGGTGAGTTGTTGTCAGTTTAAAATATTTTGAATATTAATATTGACAGCTCTGCAGTGGAGAAGGGCAGCTATCACACATGGCGATGGCTGCTGGCAGTGAGCAAAGGGGCGATATAGATCAGCTTCATTTCCCACCCGTTCAGCTCCACATGACGCGTTACCGACCATGTCTGCTGTTGGCAGCACACCAGCATCTCCCCTTATGAGCTACCTCTTGTTGGCAATAGTCACATTTGACATATATATAAGCTGCCAATATTGATGCTTTCTTAACAACATGATTTGTTTCATCACCTGATCTAAATGGTCAGTTGGGATTCATAAATTTTGGTGGAAAATCGAAGCAACAAATTAAACGATATGATTCGCCACACCTACTGAGTATGACATGAAGCTGAGCTCATTGGAAAGCTTCATCCTGCTGGTGACAAAGGCTATCCACTATCCATCATTTCAGCAGGTTGTCACCGTACGTAGAACTATACTTTTCAAAATTTTTAGATGTGTTATTGTATTTGAAGAAAATGACTTTGTGTGCCTATTTGACCCTAAACATACAAGAGAGTCTACTTTCAGGTCACTAGGCAATACTAACAGTATATATGAAGCTGCATTAAAAGACTGATAAATTGATAATATCGTAGCCTAATATTTCATGAAACTGCCCTAATTTTAGGGCAGATTCAGACAACTTTTTTCATTGCCAAACAGGCTCTAGGAGCCCGTTTTCTTAAACTAAGTTTTAAGGGAAATCATGCTGACTTAGCAACCTGGTCTTAGGTAAGCACGTTTGGTTGCTAAGTTATAATTTGACCAAAAATATTTAAAAATGTAAAACAAATATTAAACAAGTGTTGTATTGTGGCCACCTACCACTGAGAATAAGGTCAGCTGGGTTGACATCATCCATGTGTTTCCTGCCCACAAGTGGCTGAGATATAGAGATCTAACATGGATCCATATTCAGACACCTCTAACAAACAAACAAATGGTACCTCACCCGACAAACCGTATAACTTAGCACCACAAAGGTCAACATCGTTTGAACCATTGAAAAAAAAGATTATCATGTATGAGAGAGTTCAAAATTTGTAAGAAAAGAATTATCATATAGGGATGTGGCAAGAAAGCTTAAGCAATAGGCAACAATATGAGGTATAACATCCCTGTCAATTAGATTGGACAAAATTATTTGCTTGTTAGTTAATTGTATGGGGTTTTGGTTGGTACAAATGACCATAAAAAGCAAAAGTTCAGTTAAACAATTATCCAAATATAGCAAATTGCACAAAGAGAAAAATAGAAAAAAAAATACTGGTGTCATTAATTGGAAAAGGAAAATCTCATCCAAATTAGCTATAATATAACATCAAAATTCCTTAATTCACTATTTGAAGTCATGTTTGGCTATGTTTTTTCAAATTTTCTGGGCATTTCTAGGCCTATATAGTGGTATCCACTTGTCATAATCTAAAAGAAAATAGAAATGCAAGTGAAAATAAGACTTGGAAAGGAGTACCCTCATCTCATTAACTGGAAAAGGGAGCTTGACCATTCATAATTTCCATGTACCAGTGCATGGGAAGCAAGACAGAATTCTCTCAAACAAATTCCTACATCAGTAACATGAAACACTTACAAAAGATCCAAGTGCACATCACAACAAGAAAGTATGCTATTGGCAATGGCTTTTGCCATCGTCAATAGTTCAAATGGCATCGCCAATGTGATATTGGTAACGGGTTTTGCCTAAACGGATGGCTTAAGCCGACGTAAATGGCAATAAATTGCATTTGTAGTGACATTTTATAAGTGTGAACCCTACTCGTTCAATTTGGCCATTTCTGATCATCTTCATATTGTCCATTAACGCAACTTATGAAATGAGACAGGAATACCAATGCTTTAGTGAGTCTAGGGACACACAACTAACAAGTAGACAGCCAGGGAGACAGGCATACCAGCTTTGAAGGTATGCCTCCGCATCTTTGCTTATATATCCAAAACTTTTCTTTCCAATCGTACATGACCTTCTATTCCCTTCTGCACCGACTGAGAAGTAGCTAGACGACCATGGTTTATATGCATATATGAAGGGCCTTGGAGGCAAAGGAGGAGAAGGAAAGTGGTGGACAGCCAGCTTCTTTTAGCATGCAGTCCATGCATCTTTAGGATTTACACTGGAAGATCGAATATACGCCACTCGAGCAATTGATCTTCATCTTTGGTGTTTGAAATTAGGAAAGAAAAATTTTTGGAAATTAAAGGGAAAAAAAATACAAGTGCGCGGACAATTTTGCGCCATGGAGGAAGAGAAACCAGATAGATATATTGAATGCATCCACATGTCACACACGGAGATCGTGACAAATTGGCCCTTCTGCCAAAGAGTCAGAAGGAAAAAAAGAGAGAAAAAAAGGCTAGGTCGGCTTCTCAGTTCGCCTACATAAGTGTACACCATCCTTTCCGTTACTGTGTGACGTTAGCAGCACAGTTTCTGGCTTGGCCACCAATTAATGGCGTTTCACAAAAACAGCAGGCAGCAATGTCTGGTTCGACATGTAGAGAGAGGTGGTTATGAATTCATGGAGTATGCACGTTCCTCATCAACAAAAGGAGCTACAAGCTAGGTAAATCGATTTCCATTTAACTGCTCCTCCAAGGTCTGTTTTTTCTCTTCTTTTGAGTGAATGGACACACAATCAGCTTTTCATCTATTACATTGTTTAGCTTTCAGAAACCCAGCAAGCCATGAAAACTATATATGTCCCCGCTTAATTAAGTTCCAATATTTAAGACCAGAGATTAGATAGCTCCATGATCTTCAATTCAGTAAATCGATTTCCATTTAACTGCTCCTCCAAGGTCTGTTTTTTCTCTTCTTTTGAGTGAATGGACACACAATCAGCTTTTCATCTATTACATTGTTTAGCTTTCAGAAACCCAGCAAGCCATGAAAACTATATATGTCCCCGCTTAATTAAGTTCCAATATTTAAGACCAGAGATTAGATAGCTCCATGATCTTCAATTCTTCCCAAAAGAATTATATGCAAGTTAAGGCTAGCTGCACGCGAAACTAAAGGAACTGAAAAGTTTCTAATCATGCAAAGCAACTATTATCATGTTTATGAAGGAAAAGAAGAAAGTTAAGCCATAGCTTCCATTAAGAATGAATTGGAGAACATGTAGGGCAATT